>NC_056729.1:321624522-321719522 GCF_019279795.1 Protopterus annectens | reverse complement strand
CAGCAGTGTGACTGTGTTAGGCCCAACATCTGTCCCACCTTGCAGGTTGCAGTACATGTTTGGCCAGGTGTGTCCTGTGAAAACAACTAAAACAGTATATAGGTCCCAAGAGTGTAGGACAACGAACACTTCCTACATGTGTGTAATAGTTGCATAAACCAGTTATTTTACATCATAAACACCTGAATGTTCCGAGACATAGCATAACCTAGAGAAATGTTTCAAAAATAGGATGTCATATAGGCAGTCCAAGAGAAGTCCTGTCCTTTGCACTTGCCGTGGGTATGGTTTGTTCTGCCAACTCTTACAATACTACAAGAAGTGTCCCACATTGGGCATTCATTAAGTTGGCAGCCCTACTCTGTTGCTTATGTGTGTGCAATATGTATACATGTTGAGGCCCTGTGGGTAGCCGCTGCCCCTAAATAATCCACATGTATCTAGGCATGAATGCTGACTAAGGCTGTGGCAACTGTAAGTTGTGTGCTGTCTGTCAGTGACCCACCAAATGATATTAACACACTGCAACAGAGTCTTACATTGGGTACAGACTAGTGCCAATGTGCTGGCCTCAAGCTAAATGCAGAAAACAGTATTATCATACCATATGGCAAGGACACAGCCCCACTGCTTGCCACATCATTGGCAACCCCATAAACACACAACCTGTGTTGAGATACCTGGGTACTCAGTTTAATAACAATGTCGCATTCCACCATCATGTAGTGGCAGTGGTCAGAAAGGCCTTGTATGTGGTGCAATTCATAGGTAAATGGAGTGCATCCAGAAAAAGGTGGAAATTACCTCTGCATAGTCCTCAGCCAGTAGAAAAATGATGTAGTACAATGGCCCATTTGATACTTACCTATCCAGACATCTGCACCAACTGGAAAGGCGATGGTAATACCCACAAAGGTAATCCATGTCCTCTATCACCTGTCCCATGCAGACAGCTTCTAATCAGTAGTGCCCCACTCAGTATCAGAAGGTTACCCAGAAGTGGGCTGTGGCATGCATAAAACCCAATGTTGGACCCTGCCCTTCAACAACTGCCCCATGTATGTGAGTCTACTTCTACGTGCATCAGTAGCATAACAGACCTGAATCTGATGAGCAACATCAACAAAACCTGTCGGACAGACAGGATTGTCTCCCAGATACTGCCCTATTTCAGGAATGCACTTCCTATACATGTCAAACAGAGTACCATGCAGACCCTCATCATGTGCAACCATGATGTGTGGATGGGATACCACAAATCTGTCCCAGGGATCCCACCTGTGTCCCTCAATGAAAGGGGCAACAGGTGCTGATAGATGATTCTGTTGGGGATAAACTAATGGCTAAGCTTGTAAGGGACCCAGGGCCATTACTGTAGTAACCTTCTATGATCCTATGAACCTATGATCCTACTGAACTCCCAGGTGACATGTATGAAGAGTAGCATGCTGTGTTAAGGGGTATGCATGCAAGCTTTTGCTGTCTTTCCCCATTGTCCCTGACACACTGTCCTACACATAAGCACATAGTTGACTGTGCACATGTACAGCTGTACCTTGGCAGTGTCACATTCCTGTATTGCCACCATGCCATCTTGAGCTGCTGTATTGGCAGCAGTTCCCAGCAGCATAAACACCCAAACACCCAGAACAGAAATGGAAAAGGTCTGGGAGAAGATGGTCAGTCAGCAATACTAACACCAAAGCACCATCATGGAACAAAGGTACATACACTGTGATGTGTACTCATGACACATGCCACCAGACACCACTTTACAGGGCATGACACTACTGCACTACTAACTGTCAGTAACTGTACTATAGTCACCCTGTACATCAGACAAATCGATGGAATGGATGACAGGGATGTGGCACAGGTATCATCACATGCACAGGTTGTGGTGTGGGGTTGCCAGAGGCCTAGGCTGTGCCACACAGTAGACATCATATGTGTGTGTGTGTGTGTGTGTGTGTGTGTGTGTGTGTGTGTGTGTGTGTGTGTGTGTGTGTGTGTGTGTCTGGAGGGGTGCTGATCAGCTGGACCATGGAGAGGAGCTGTGTGTGCCTGGTGGTGACCTGCACATGACAGTGATGTGTGTGTGTGTGCATGTACACAGACAAGGCATGTGCTAGCCCTGCACTATGGTATGTCAGACAGCTGTAGGCCATATGTGGCAGAATGTACAGATCACCATCTCCGGACATGAACACAGAACTGGCCCCACCAGGAGTGTACCACCATGGCCTGGGTCAGATGCTGTACTACTTGCTGATGGTGACTGGTGTCTGCTGGGTTGGTGTCCCTCGTGGGACCACCCAGGACCATGTGCCCATGGTCTGCTACGTTGTGGCATGTACAGCACCCCCCTTCAGTAGTGCTGGTGGTACTGCCACTACAAGAGTGTGACTGTGCATGGCCAAGTGGATTCTCAGCTGATGTTGTTGCTGACCTACATCCATGTGTCTGATGCACTACTCCCACCACATTTCCAGCACAAACATTACACTGTTAAGGAGTGACACTGTCTCAACCCACCATCTATCCACTACATCAGCAAAATGATGTAGGGCATTACCAGTGCCATTGATAGAGTCATGGATGCCAGTCAGTGATGCACCCATGATCTTGAGCATCCATCTGGTATTGCATTCAGAACATGCCTGTGCCTCCAGGATGGACCAAAGCATGTTGGGTGAAACGTGCTGTGCCACCTCTGACATGTGGTGGATGGCCAGCAGTCCTCCTTTCAGCACCCCTGTCAATCTGCCTGTGTGGGACCTCACCAGCTCCCTGGCAACGGTTACTGTCCACAGTCACAGATGCCATAGTTGCCACACTCTCCTGTTCGATGCCACCACCCTCAGACTGTCCAATATCTGTGGCCGTAGGGGACTGGGTATGTGTGGGCATACTGACTGTGTGCAGGGACATTGGGGGAGGAAGTGGGATGTCAACACATGGCACATATTCAGCCCCCAACAGCACCACCTGTGCTTCACTATGGCCACCATCATCACCAGAGTCCAATGAGACACTGATATCAGGTTGTAAGGGAGACACACTCCGACCCCAATGGTCACCTGTGAGGAGGAAGGCAACATAATTACATTACTCCCTGCACTATTATGTCTTCTGCTCCCCACACACACACACACACACACACACACACACACACACACACACACGCACACGCACACACACGCACACACACACACACACACACACACACACACACACACACACACACACGTGAGGTGCCACAACTACATTATACATACCACACCTTATTACTGATCCCATGCACAACACACAAGCAGACCACAACAGACAAGACATGCCCTTAACAAATGCAGTGCAGCTGCTTCCAGTTAATGTTGATAGTACTATACACCTGTGAGATATGTGACATGTCAGTGTATGTGATGGACCTTCACCTTTAACACAGTGCACCCTTTTCCACCATACTAATGCCCTCATCTAGCAGACTGCCTAGACTGTCACAAAACTATGTGCAAATATGTTACAGCTCCTTCAAATATGCTACTGTGATTACCAGTGTAATGCACTGCAGTGAACTCCTCCACAACTGAGCATACAAGTATTGCAATATGGCTAAGCTTAACAGTTGTGTCCATGGCAAACTGGCAGCCCTTAACATGCCTAGGGTATAGATGAACCATAACAATACAGTTGCACACTCACTGGCTACTGGATGATGGAGTACAGCCACAATAGAGGTACCTATGGAACTGCAGGGGAGAGGTACTGTCAGCAGACACAGACGTGGCATTGGTACAGGATAATATATGCATATATCAACATGTACAGTACGAAATGTGATTCTGCCCACATTGCTGACATTCTTAATATATGTGCATATGTGTGTGTTACAACCCCCCCTCCCCCACAAATACAGAATAACCTGACATCCATGTGCAGGTATGCAGAGGCTGCCACTATGACTGCTACAGTATTAATGCGATGACCACAGGAGGCCTACCTGGATGCTCCTGTGCTGTGGAAGCTGTGCTACCCACCCCCATGACATATTGTGTGATAGATCTTTGTGAACTGGTGGCTGGACCCAGATTTGCCAGGAACTCCTTTGTGCAGAGAGTGGTTGTAGTGTTCCAGGCCCTCCACTGGTGCTAGTATGGTCCCTGGCGACAGCTGAGGCCCTTTGCCATGCATTATTTATCATGTCTGTGGCACACTGTTGGACCTGCTCATAGCTCCTTTCCTGTTGCCCAACATGATTCACTGATACCACGAGGTCTGCCCACAGTACAGTGCATTACTGCTGATTATGGTAACTCTTCCACAGCAGGATCTGGTGATGGAATCTCAGTCTGTCGAGTATAGCAGCAATCACCACATCTGAAAATGGTGTGTTCCTACGTCGGTATATCACACCTGAAAGACAAGAAGAGGGGAACACATCACAGGCCCACATACATTGTTCTCCATTATGTACACACCCTGCACATCCACATTTGCCAGCAATATCCGCAGCTAACTCCCACATCATACCCTGCCATCTATCACCACAGTATGTATGTGACTATCAGCAACATAGAGCCTATGCATCATGCGTTGCTCTCCTGATCTTGCCATTTCCTGCTACTTGCTACATTTTCTCTTAGGTGTTCCACTGCATTTTACTGTTGCACCTATTGCCATTTGTTTATAGCCTGTTTACACTGTATACAGTGGTGTCAGCCTCCTACTCCTGTTTTAAGCACCTGGCCTGTAGGCCCATCCCTTAGGTCTCCCTGTCCTTCATCCCTCAGAGTCTGTAATATATGGCTGCACAATGTCCTACAGTTTCCCCTACCAGTCTTGTTGACATGGGCATCCTGGCACAGTTTAAAAACTGTCTCATGCACACAGACAACCATCTACAAACACCACCATGGAAGACAATTTGTGAGAGATGCAGTGACATTAGTAGCCTACACTTCATGCTCTCTCCCTGTCAAGGCCACATATCTTCTGACACTGAACAGGTTGCCATCACAATCAGCACACCTCACACACCACCCATACCTACACATCACACACTGACATATGGATAGGTCTGCAACATACACATCCACTAACAAAGGAGACCGCCGAGGCAAAGACATATGTGAACTCCACAGCCCACCACAGCACATACCACACATAGCCACACATCTGTGTCCCACAGCCACAAAGGTGTCACCGTAAATAAAACATATTAGTCATACGAGACTCCATTGTGAGACACACAGATGTGCCTCTCACCAGGCTGTATATGGGGAAGGTCACACTTACTTGTCAGCCCGGTGCCAGAATCTGCCATATCACATGCACACTGCTGTCTCTCAACAATAGGCACTGTCATGAGTGTGTCACAGTCCATGTTGGTGTGCCTGACCAGACACGTACCTCCCTGGAGAGTATGCAATGCAACATGATTGAGCATGCTGATTATGTGTCCCAGGCAGGTATGTCCCTAGCCTTATGCAGCATTTCGCTGTCACCCAGAGTGATGCCACAATTCAATCAGGAAATGTTGTTGTTGTGACTTTCGGCTTTTCCCAGTTAGGGGTCGCCACAGCGGAACTCTGGTCCGCGAATGATTGGCAGTTGATTTTTACGTACCGAGTTGCCAGCCCTGATGCACAACCGTCAACAAAGGTACGCCCATTCACGCATGTCCCCACGCAGAAGACGCTCTAACTGAGAGTCAAACCGGACAGTGTCTTACTGTGAGTACCGCAGCACCACCACCGCAGATCTCAATCAGGAAATGATTGACCTTAACAATTGGCTTGTGATCTTGTGCCATTCCAGACGGATCCAATACTTGAAAGCCTGGGATGATATGATCAACAGACCACAATGGTTTGCCAGAGATGGCCTCCATCTGTCCCAACTCGCCTTCATGCATCTGGCAATCATTCTTGCCACCCCAATAGTGCCTTTATTAGCAGACATGGTGAGGCTAACATTACCAATATACAACTGTCAGTACATCACACATTGAAGGCCATGCTGCTAAATGCTAGGAGTCTAAACATGAATTTGCACTCATTGCTAGCATTCATAACCCTGGGAAATACTGATAACTTTGCAGTCACAGACACATGGTTCAAAGCTGTAGAGAGCACCCCACCCTTACATGGTCACCCATCCTATCATACAATCAGACCCCAATGTGTGGGCACTAAAGCCTTGGGATATGGGGTTTCATTATATATGAAAGACATACACACCTCCAAGCTGTACAGGAGGTAAGATGCACAGGGGACACTGCATGGGCAGTTCACCATTGCCAGGACACCTATCCACATCATAGCTAGCTACCGGCCCCCACATGTGACCAGGAAGCCCATTCTACCTATATGGACCTGATCAACTGTATCAGGATTCTGGTCTGTACCCTGATTCTGGGTTACTTGAACTACACAAGCATGCATTGGAAGACATACTCATGCCAGCATACAAATGGCCAGAGATCCATCAACAGTGGAAATGCAAACATCTCGAATCAGCTAGGTGCTACCCCCAAACAAGTTCATGGTCTCTTGGAGTTCATATTAGGCAAAATGGGTAACTACTGCAGCATTCCGACAGTATCATCCTCCGTGGTCAAAGCAACCATAAAGTGGTCATGTTTGCGGTCACCATCTCCCACAATACCCATCTAGCTAGGGTCAGACATACATACATAGTTGAATACAGCCTCCTGAGGGGTGGTGTACACAGCCTTGCAACCCCCACCCCCTCTGTAGGAACTGGCACCAATATCCACAAACACACTAAAGTGCTATACATGCACTTGTATAGATGCATGGAGTCAGGTATACCCGACAGGGCTACATAATCTTCTGCAAGATACATACACCTGTCTAATGGACATCTGCAATAAATAGTGTAATATAACAGGGTTGACATACTGCTGTCCAAGACAAAGTATAGGCAGGTGCCCATTTGACACAATGTCACCTTAGCCTGAACTAGCAAATAACATAACTACTGGAATTCTGCAAAGCAAACCCCCAGCCCACCTCGGTGACATCCACTACAGACAATTATCTACCCTTCTTCACATATGTCTGCAACATCACAAGAAGCACTCAGATCTGCTCAGCAGTGGTGGTCAAGGACACCAGATATACAAGTGCAAGTGATGCAGGTATATGATGCCTGACAGATTCAGTGTAGGCATGACCCCCTGTCCCCCTATCACTACATCAGGACATCCCCAGTACCTGTCCCCTTCCCCTTATATGTAGGGAAAAGGTTACCACTGGCACCTCAAAGTCATGGTATACAGCCACCATGGGAGCCTATCACATCACAGGATGCATCCTACATGACCCCAAGCATGACATTGCAGCAACATAGGGCATGGCATTCAACCAAAACCTGAATACTGCCTTTGTCCCAATCCAGTGGAGGACACCCACTGTCACCCTTTTACACTAAGGTGGGGCATCCACCAATCCAGCACATTATAGACACATAAGCCTAAGTAGGCAGATCTGCAAGGCCATGGCACAGTTTATAGTGAACCTCATTAACAAGGACATTGGCAACCTCCACACACTCCATCACACACAGTTAGGCTTTGTCAAGGTGGGGATCATGTCTGTTACAATTGGTTGACCTCTTTGACACAGTCACCAAAGCCATGGATGGTGGGTGACAGTGCACACTGCCTACCTAGACCTGGCCAAAGACTTTGACAGTATTCCCCACTTGGCCATAATAGATATACGCTCCCACCCCGGCATCAGTCCATATGTCACCAGATGGGCAGCACACTGGTGCACTGACAGGACCGACATAGTCCATATAGGGGAATGACCCAAGCTGTAGACCCATAACTAGCAGCATAACCTAGTGTTCTATGTTTGGGCTTCTGTTATGTGTGATGTACTCTTCTGAGGTTCAGGGCACAGCCATTGGGCTATAGCCGACCATGTTTGCAGACAACTGCATGCTGGGTGCTGTCACCATATTCCCTAGTGATGTGGACATCTGCCAAGAAGGTCTCACTTAGACACATTACTGGTCCCAGAAACATGGCCTCAGGATGCATACCACAACATGCAGCATCATCTCCTTTGGGGAGAGTGATGTCCCCACGTATTATCACAGTACTAACAACATCCTAAGCACACAATCAGTCAAGAGGGTTATGTGCACACAGGTTGATGGCAACATGACATTTGCCCACCATGTTGCTTCCATTGTAAGGAGAACCTTCTAAATGGCCCACCTCATACATAGTTGTTTGTCATCCAGGGGACATGGGGGTTACAACATCCCTGTATTGCCCCTAATAAGAATCATTATTGAGTATAATGCCCCTGTGGTCATTTACCTGGCAAAGCACATGCAGCAGCTGTGGACATCACAGAGGTTCCTCAGCAGGGAATACCAAGGCCTCACACATCTACTATACACAGTTTAGCCCACTTCTCTACCCAGTTTCAGGCAGACTCCTCAGAGGTGACCTTTGTGTGGCATACAAGGCAATCATGGACTCCACATTAATGGGACTGCTCACAACTGCAAGTCAGGCTCCACTCTATTAACTCGCACACTAACCCTCAACCTGGTGTCACATCAACAGGACTTGTTGGTGGGTCAGATGTGTGTCCCACACACTCACCCAGCTGTGGAATGGACACCCTATCCACATCAGCCAGGGTAGCTATATACACCTTTTCAAGTGAGACATGGATAACTGGATGGTTAACAGGACATACACACTTGGGATACCACCTGTGTCCCTGTTGGACTGGGGCATTAGATGCTGACTTGCATACATATGGACTAAACTCTGGGCTAGGCTTGTGAGGGCCTCAGGGCCATTAGCCTAGTAACTTTGTATGATCCTAGGTATACCAGTTATGTCCCTGTGTGCTGTGATTGACTGTGTTGTTATCTATTCACTTCGATCACTGCCATCTACTGTGGTGTGTCCCTTATGGGCGACATACCAGTACCATGTCATACAGCCACCATCCGACAAATAGGTGAGTGGTACCACAGGTGTCTGGGGACAGTCTAGAAACATCTGTGTGACACAATTACAGACAGCACTGCAAATGTGTTGTAGGGTATCCTCCTTGTGGATGTCCAACATCCGCAGTACACAGATGTTTGCAGAATGCGCACATGTGCCTTATATATGTGGACCCTATGCCAGACAAATGTGGATGTCTGGAAAACAGTTGGAGAATATGAAATGGTTGTTACCAGACTGTGGAGAATCTGTCCGTCATACACCAGACACCTCAGAAAACAGTTATGGTACTTTAATAGCTCTCAGGCGATGATATACAGGTGTTGAGTACACAGTGACCTAGTCAGAGTACGTCAGGAGCAGTCAGGGACACCTGGACAATGTTTGAACTATGCCTATGTGACATTCACATAGTGAGAGGAGCAGACTGACAGTATATTGTGTGATATGGCAACTGTATCCACAACTACTGACTGTCACTACTGTCTAATACACAATCCAGTCACATTCGTACATGAGCTGACCATTGTTGGGGGACTCAGGGGCCAGAGCTGTGATCTATGTCAGTAGACAGAGACAAAAGAGAAGCCTGTAGCTAACTGCTGGATAGCTGACTAACAGCGACATGTAATTCCAAGATATTTACCAAAGACCTCTATTGTTGTAATCCCTATTTCCCATGCCTGTATCTCCCAACTGCATCCAATTACATGGGGAATACTACTACATACTTGGTATAGTGCTGTACTCCTTTATGTGTAGAAATCCTGTGATAGAATGCTGGGATAGAGCAGTCTGTCATCATAGAGAAAGTCACAGACCTGTGTACCATAGGCAGCAGCTTGCCTTTTGTAGTTTATTCTCATGAACAGGTGATTGCCTGTGCACCAATCTGTGGCTCAGACTTGCTAATTCCATTCAGAACAGCTGGGTTGCATTTTCATTAGCCAAAGTCATGGCAACACAGTGCTGTATTTAAGGCCTTTGTGTAGGCCTTTACCCTTTTCCTGGCCTGTAAGAAGGATATTATCAAAGTGTGGGGACTACAGCATCACAGAAGATAGGTTGGTTTGTCCACAGTTTTGCATGCTATGTTTGGCTATTGTGAACAGACTTTCTGATTATGTGGCAGTTTACTGTTTAACAATGTGGGTTGTGGTCAGTAAGGAGACAGACAGATGTGAGTGTCATACGTCCTTTGAATCAGAATATGCATGCTGCTGCAGTAGCCAATGGTCTATCAGCTGTGTATATTTGTAGGGGAAGACTTTGACACGTGCCCCTGTCACTTGACCATCCTCCCTTTCCCTATATGTATGGGCATTGTGTGGATTCCCTGTTCTAGGTGTTTGGGAGGTATGGTAGGTCTGTAGCAGGTAGCTGAACAAACTGATGCATATGTTGCAGGCTGCAACTGCTGCATTCTGCCCAGAAATCATACTGGGGATTGCAAACACATTGTGGGACAGCAAGCTGTATATGTGAGTGAGGAAACAGTTTCAGCTCTGTTGGGACAACATAGCCAGGTTGAGGGTACCCATAAGTGCCCAGGTGAGGCATGTGCTTCTGATCCATAAATTATGTAATAGTGCCATATAGAGAGTGGTAGGCGACATTTAGAATACCTATACATATTTGTGAAGTGTGTCCCAACCTACAGGCCTTTGAGGTGCTAATATGGGTGGCAGTGATTGCAGTAGCAGAAAAAAGTTGTGATTAAGATTGCACGGCTCAGTCATTTAATTGTTTTAACATGTACTTGACATGCAACACACTGGAATGGAAGACAGGACTGTGGGTGGAAAAACTGTTACTCATGCCAGGAATGTAACAGATTGAGCTATGGAGTCAATACTCTAGCAGGTGTATTTGCAAGACATATGTGCATGCATACAGTCTGTTACACAGGATTGGCATGAACATGTGCGATCAGATGGGTATGGCATGTGCCACTGAACTGTCTGTCATGATTTCATAATATGAATGTGTACTGACTTGCCAGTATGTCAGCACACAGCATAGATTGTATGACAAGTGTGCTAAATGTAGTGGGCACAACTGTGGACATTCCACAACAGTCTGTGCAGTTGTCAGTTCTACCTGATATCCTAGGCATCATGTACATCCAACATTTATTTGTGTGTGTACTGGTTTGGTGTCTGCATCACAGTCCCAAGTTCTTGTTGTGTCTTTTGGCTTATCCCAGTTAGGGTTCGCCGCAGTGGAACTCCAGTCCGCTAATGTTTGGTAGTGGATTTTTACATGCTGAGTTACCAGCCCTGATGCACAACCTTCAACAAAGGCACGCCCATTCACACATGCCTCCACACAGAAGACTCTCTAGCTGAGAATTGAACACGACAACATCTTGCTGTGAGGCAACAATGCTACCGCAGCACCACTACCGCAGCCTATCACAGTCCCAAGTACATTGTCATTTTTCCCATTATATGTACAAGCATTGTGTCACTAGCAATAAGGATATGTTTCTGGAAAGAGCTGTTAATCCTCAGAGCTGAATGGCCTAGTGGGCTAGTGCACTGTGCTGTTGGTGATAGGGTCCTGGTTTTGAAATTTGGTGAGGGCAAATTTTTTGTAATGTGCATCACTGATAATCAGGATATGTTTCTGTAAACAGCTATTATTCCTCAGAGCTGAGTGGCCTAGTGGGCTAATGCACTGTACTGTAGTTGACAGGGTCCTGGATTTGAAACCTGGCAGGGCTGAACACTTTTGTGATGTGCATCACTGATAAACAGAATATGTTTATGGAAACACCTCTTAGTCTTCAAAGCTGAGTAGCTTAGTGGGCTAATGCTCTGTGTCATAGTTGGCAGGCTCCCAGGTTCAAGACTTGCCAGAGTGATCATTTTGCTGATGTGCAGAACAGTGTCAGAAAGACAGAAGGTGATTGAAGCAATTTTAAATGGGTTTGCATGAGTTTGCGTGACGCACCGTGATGCGAAGCAGTGCTTAGCTCCACTTAAACCCATGCTATTCCCAAAAAAAGAAAAGAAAAAAGGGACAATAGGAAAGTGGAGAAATGGGGCAAGCAGGGGGAAAACAATGTGAAAAGTAGGTAGGGATGTGAACAGGTGTAGGAAAGGACTATAGTTCTCCATTTCTTCTACAGCAACAGCTGTGCAGGTTGTGGACAATTTGGAATTTGGAGCCTCACATCCCAGAGGGAGGGGTGTGGGCGACTTAACTTTGTTGATTAATTGGTGTAATGATTGATGGCAGTGTAGGTGTGGGTGAAATGGAGAGCTATGTACGGGGCAATATTTTTTTGCTGAACAGATGCCCATTTTTTTTAAGGAGAGAGTGGAATGTTGGGGAAGGGATATAGGTACATGTGGGAAGGTAAGTTGGGTAGGAGAGGTAGCATTTGCAAACAGACAAAACAGACAAGGCAGCAGACAGGGGCGGTGTATGACACATGAGGGGGTAAACACCTTGGACAAGGAAGGTGTTGTGGAATCAGAGAACCAAGTACCCCAGGTGGCAGCAATGGGATTGAGCTCCCCACCCATGGGCAGTCAGCACTGCTCCTTCACGGCCCCAAAGGTTGCTGTGCTAGGGCCTGGGTGCCAGGGCTAGCCTGCCCCTCCAGGTGCACCAGTCTGGTGCAGTCAATTGTCCATAACATGCTGGACAATCTGTGCACCATCCCTGGGAGCTGTTGCTGGGTGATCACACCCTCTCTGAGCCTGTACCCAGGGGGGACAGGCCCTGTATCCTAAGGTGGTTCCACCCATGGGTGGTGCGGGACCAGCAGGTTGGATCCCAGACATGCTGACACCCGGTGCCACAGCCAGTTGAGGTGGGGTAGGTGGTTCCGCAGGAGCCAGCCTACCCACTCATGCTACGGGGATGAGGTTTTTTCAAAGTGTCTAGGTTAGTCATGTACAGCACATTTAAACATTAGTTATAACAGCATGCAAGGGTGTTCCAATTAACCCAGAACAATAATATTGTGTATCATACAGAACACAAGAATAAATGGAATAACAGTCAGTATTGTAACAGCACGCCAGTAACAGTTACGGCATAAGGTGAACAACATTGCTATTTCAACAAGGTATGTTAGTATGCAACCATTGTAATATATAACAATAATAAAACACAAGGCCCAACATTAGGTTTTGAGAACAACATATGTGAAAAGGAAACCATACCCATAGTATAACAATAATAATTTGTGATGCAGATAAGGGGACGGGTAGAGAGACATTCCATTAACAACAGTATAGGCTATATTGTTTGCAACAGTACTGTTCTATACTCTACAGGTCTGCCCTTGCTTTATGTATACAAGTGCCCTATAGCTTTGTAGCATGTGCATACCCCTCAAGCTATCTGCATGGGGCAGTATGGGCCAAGCTGTAACACCTACAGGTACAAAAGTACAGGGGACTATTACATGTCAGGTGGACATATATGACTGCCAAGGTGTACTGTGCACTGTTGTGTGAAGGTACTACTGACATACTTTGACTGGATGTTATATGTGTGTCCAAGGGTTTTGGCAACAGTGGTCACTATCCATGACAGTGTGACACTTGAGAAACATGCATCATGCACAGTACAGACAGTTTACACTTATCCTGCCATCCTTGGCAGGCATGGGGCTAGTCTATTAGCAGACATTCACAGACGAATGATGCATACAGCTGTACCAACAATAGACTGTTTTATTTGTCTTATTAACTAGGAATAGTAGTGTTCTTGTTGATGGTTTATTTCATGTAGTCTTATCACCTTGCTGAGGAATGCTGTTTACACACTAGTACATCTGGACACAGAAATTACTATACCAGTCATACATCTACTACAGACATTTATTTACCTGTAAGTCCTGTGGGGAGAAAATCTGTTAACAATCCATAACTGTTTCTATACATATTCAGTACTACTTATCTGTTTCTATAAATATATAGTAGTATTTGTCCCTAGATTCGAACCTCAGTCTGTGTGTAACAACATACATATTGTTTATCAAATTGAGCTACTGAGCCACTGCTGTGTGTTAATTGACTGATATGTGCCTAGAGCTCACCTGGTAACAAAGTCTGACCTGGTAATATAGGTAGAGTGTCACACAAGGCTGCAGTGACAGCTGAACACACATGCATCACATTCATGCATGACAGAGATAGGTGAACTGTGTATTAATACTTTGAATGCAGGTGTACACATTTAACCCCTAGTGGATGGGATTATGTGTAATGTTTACAGACCATATCAGGGTGCTGGGTTGCCTACCTGACCCATATACAGTTGCAGATTGCATATTTGCAGTCTACAGCTATTATAGTTTCATATTTGCCTGCATCAGCGTAACTACTTTCATGAATGCATATAGCTGAAATGCAAAGGTTAACACAAGACAATCCTGAGAGAAACACACTATAATACCTTAGACATTACTATTCTAGGTTCAGATCTTAGTGCCAAACAAACATCATAATGCATTATATTTTGTAGTACAGCTCCACATCTGCACTTTAGGAAAGCAGTTCTTTACAATTACCAATACAGAGGAATGGGTGGATAGGCACCTATTTGGGGTATAGGAGTTTAGAAGTCACTGCATCAATTTTAAAGCTTAACACACTAACAGACAAGTTTTATTACTATTTATCTGCTTATCAGACAATGAACATCATGATAAGTAAATTAAGACATGGTATCAATAGACTCATGGAATGTTAAAGGGATAGTGGATAAAAAAGAGATTTAATCATGCATCTCACATACCAAAGCAAGGCTAATGTAACCTTCCTGCAAGAAACTCACTTGGATGACCAACCGTGGGATCGGGAAAGGAAAAGGAAATGGGTTAAGCAATTATTAGCTGCAGGCCATAATTCTTTATCTAGGGGTGTAGCCATTATAATAAATAAATCTTTCCAAGGAGAAATTACTTCTTTTAAAGCTGATTCTAATGGAAGATGGGTATTATTTACTAGCGAATATCATACTCTAAATAAACCTTTTCTCTCCCTTAATATATATAGCCCCTGCTCTAATCAACATTTCTTCATTTATGAAATCTTTAATATACTAGCTAACCACCCAAATCATTTGTATATCATTGGTAGGGACTGCAATGCTTTATTAAATCTAGACAAAAATAGATCACATAATGAAAATAGGCAGTCGCAACATACCACTATAGCACTTGAAGAATTACAAAATACTTTTGAACTAACTGACCCCTATATTAAATTCCAATATGATGAAACAATATCAAGATTCACTTTCTTCTCAACCACTCATAAAACCTGGTCCAGAATAGATGCTTTTCTAATTTCACAATCATTGCTTTCGAACAGACTAAATTATGCTGTATCACCTAGAACTATCTCAGACCATTCAAAACTAAGTCTCTTAATACATTTTCAAACATATAAACAAAATGTTCCCTATTTCAATAATTGGACATTAAATTCTAAAATCATTCAAAACCAAGAAATAGCACAGGAAATCCATAATGTCATAGCCCAACTTCAAAATTACTTTATATCTACTCAAATTCCTTATGATATACAATGGGCGACTGCCAAATGGTCATTAGGGGTATAATTATCCAAAAATCTGCATGGTTCAAAAAAAGTTACAATAACTTTAAAAAGGAAATAGAAACTCAAATAAATATTGCTGAATTAGAACTTCAGAAAAAAATACTCTAAAGACCGGGAGGAAAAAGTAATAGACTGGCAAAAGTAATTACACAAACACTATCTAGAAAATATCTCCCTGTTAGAATTAAGGTCAATATATCAATATTCAGAATGGGCACAAACACCTTCAAAATTCCTAGCTGGACTAATTAACATAAAAAATGGCCCACCGAGAATTAAAGAAATAGTGTATGACGGACTGGTGAAGCACAAGGACCAAGATATTGTAGATGCTTTTGAAGACATATATAAAAAACTATACAACATACCCTTATCACCATCTACAATTTTGGCGATTTTATACATAATATAAAATTTCCACAACTTACGGAAGATAAAAAAACTCCTAAACCCACCCTGCAACTAAATGAGATAAAAGCTGCAATAAACAAACTCAAACCAGGTAAATCTCCTGGGCCCGATGGCTACACCTCTGAATTTTATAAACTATTCATGGAATCTATTAACAAAGTATTATTAAAAGTTTTCAACTTTATAATACAACATGGAATAACAGATAATTATTTAAATAACTCCAAAACAGTGCTAATTCCAAAACCAAATTCTGACCCAACAGATCCAACAAACTATCGACCAATAGCCCTGATAAATACTGACCTTAAGATCTTAGCTCATGTTATAGCAAATAGACTTTAGAATTTCCCAAGAACAAATGGGCTTTATAATAAACAGGCAAACAAGTGATAACACTGTCCTTTTAGATACCATTATCAGACTTCTTAACAGTGACAACTGCCCCAGATATGTCCTCAGGGCAGATGCAACCAAAGCTTTTGATAGAGTTAATTTACATTTCCTATTTAATATATTGCCTTTATATGGTTTTCCTCAACAATTCATAAGGATAATTAAGGTTCTATATCAGAAAGCTTCTACCAATATTCAGATAAATAAGTGCAAAACTAACCCTATACTGTTATCCAATGGTACAAGACAAGGTTGCTCTCTTTCTCCATACCTCTTTAATCTTTATCTAGAACCTCCCCTTCTGTTTATTTCACAAAAAAACTTCTATCACATACCTAGAATCTATAATACAAATCTTATATTCTCTGCTTTTGCTGATGACTTAAATATATATTTTCAGCTTCCCACTACTGACCTCCCAAAAATACTTAAAGCTATAGATGAGTTCTCTGAAATCTCTAACTATATTTTAAATCTAAACAAATCCCACATATTTCCCATGAATCTTATAAGTCATATGTAATTTTACTTTCCCAAGAGTGAGATCAAGATAAGTTACCAGATAAAATACCTAGGAATAATTTTTACTCTTGACTTTAAGGATATGATAAAGAATAACCTATAAACCATGGACCAGTATTGAAAGTGATATCAATAGGTGGAAGAACATTAATATGTCATTACTCTCAAAAGCTAGTGTTGCTAAGATGAACCTTTTACAGAAAATACTCTTTCAACTAAATGCTACTTTTTCAAATATTCCCCCAAAATTATTCCTTTATATAGAAAAAGCTATATCAAGATTCTTATGGTACCCCAAATCTACTAGAATTAAATATGACAAACTTGTACTTACCAAAGATAAAGTGGGATTGGGGTTACCTGATTTCAAACTCTATTGTAGTATAATTACTGCCTACAGACTAATACAGATAATAAGCCATGACCTGTATGTAAATACCTGGACACCCCGATGGACAAAAATCTGGTCTGAATAACTGAAATCCCTTGGGTATAACAGCAAATCCCTACCATTTTTAAACCTAAATCAAAGTGGCATATCCACAAAGAATATACACCCGCTAATTAAATACATGATTTTTACCACACAAAAATTATTTAAATCATTGCAGTTATTAGATGTTCTTGCCTTTATACAACCACTCCCTTCTAAATCCCAATCTACTAATAAACAATAAACCCTTAAATCTAACAAATTACCCTCTGATAAAAGATCTCACAGTATGGGAAATATACCAATGGAGAGAATCCAATATACAAGAAATAAGACTAAAACTAAATCTTACTAAGAAATATACTGTTATTCTTACCCAAATCCATTATCTCATAAATGCTAAATTCTCACAAACATAAGTTAAGTTGCAGGATATTAACTTAGTAAAACTAATACTAGAAAACCTTGAGATGAAAGGGAAAACATTTTCTAGGACATATAAACTTGTAACGAATATAAAACACCGGAATTCTCTATTATTTTCAAACTATTGGCAAGAAAAAAAACAATCTCTGACAGATGAAAATAAGAGACTGGCCACTGAGAATATGATAAAATTCATTCCTTTTAAGAAGCTGCTATACACACATTATGATAAATAACAATGTATACTATACCCCATTAAAACTAAATAAGTTCAATTCCAACTTCTCGCTTATATGTCCTCACTGCCCAAACCAAACTGCAGATATTCTCCATGTCATGTGGAAATTTAGCAAGGTGCACAATCTATGGTGCTCTTTAAGAGCTAGGTTGGAGAAGATGGAATATGAAAAATCAACCCTGTCATGGGAGACAGCTATATTGTACATTAACACGACTCAACTTCCAAAAATAAAAAAAAAATGTCCTTATCACGATGTGTGCCCTTATTAAATTTTATATCACTAAAAATTGGAATGTCACATCTCCAATTATATGGGAAGGCTTTAGCAACCTTGCTATTAAATACATCTCATCTCACAAACTAGTTTATACAAAAACAAAAATGAAACACTATTATCAGAAATATTGGGGTCACTTACTAGATGCAATTCTTAACAAAGAAAGATAGTCTGTACACTGACATGATAAGACAAATTTATATTATGCAATAACTGCATTATAACCAGTTTTTAGTTTTTTCTTTTTTTCTCTTCTTTCCTTTTTTTCTCATTATATATCTAATTGTATTCCCTAATTACATTAAATATAATAAGTGGTTGAATTTTTATATTTATCTTCTTTATAAAATATGTCCCTTATATGATTCCCTCACTTTCTTAAGTGATGTTAAAATCTTTTATACTCCATTTGATGATGTAGTGACTTCTATTGTATATAGTGTGTGTGTGTGTGTGTGTGTGTGTGTGTGTGTGTGTGTGTGTGTGTGTGTGTGTGTGTGTGTGTGTGTGTGTATATATATATATATATATATATATATGGTTCTACCTCACATAAACAAAACACCAAAACACCGACAACGCAATCACCGAAACCACATAACCGACAGTACAAAAACACGAAATTCCACATGCCCGACAACGAAATAACCGACGGTACACAAACACGAAACCTCATACACTTCACACACCACAATCAACAAACAAAACACATTCCCCGTCCAAAAACCACATACACAACACAAGCACACCAAAATCCCTACAAACCCACACTAAACCTCACATACACAACTACCTACAACCCTAACCCAAACCCTAACCCTAAGGTCCATCACTACCGCACACTTACCTGACCCGCTCCCTAACCCTAACTCACTTATCCCCCCCCTAACCCAAACACAATCACTACCGCACACTTACCTGACCCGCTCCCTAACCCTAACTCACTTATCCCGCCCCTAACCCAAACACAATCACTACCGCACACTTACCTGACCCGCTCCCTAACCCTTACTCACTTAACCCACCCCTATCCACACTTACCTTACTCGCACCCTAACATCCGTCACTACCGCATAGTTACACAGCCTTTTCCCATTTCGGCATCCTCGGCGTCGGTGCTTTCATCCGTCGGGTCAGTCTTCTGCTTGTCGATTTTCTAGGTCCCGTCGCGTCGGTCTTCTGCGCTGTCGATATTCTGGGGCTCGCGATTTCCATGTCGATGTTCCGGCGTGTCGTCGAAGTGAGGTAGAACCATATATATATATATATATATATATATATATATATATATATATATATCTATATATATTTCTTGTATTAGTTTTTTGAATGTTTCCTTTTCATATGTACTGTTTGTTTTGTGTGTTTGATTGGATGTATTGCTGTTAATATCTGAAAATTCAAATAGAGATTTTTGAAAAAAAAAAGGAAAGCAGTTCTTTATCGGCAAATCTTCAGTCACTTCATGGTATTACACCTGTGTTTACTTCACAGCAGTTGTAATAATCAATGGTTCTTGACCAACAGCCAAAATGCACACAACATTTGTTACAACACCTTTATTAGGGATGACATGAAACAGTGATTGGTATACATCTAACAGTCTTTATTGTTGAACACTTTAAATAATGCAGACATTGAAAGACAGCTGTTATTCCACCATGTATGCAGTACTAACTTTAATTCATTAACAATTCTGAATGCAGTTGTACTTTATTTCTTGCAAATTATGAATGCAGTTGAATTATTCCCTTCACATTATGAATGCAGAAATACTTTTTTACCAGAACATTATTAAGACTACAGTATGCACTTGTTATTCCTTAACATTAGTAATCCAGTAGTAATGTTCTTTCCTTCACATTAGCAGGTTTCATGCTTTTATCTATATTGAACTGTACCTGGCATTACTCACTTATATCAGTCCAGGTCTATGAGCACATTCATTGCAGTACACTCAAAACAGAGTATACCTACTGGCAGTTACTATTGTACTCTTTCTTAATTATATTACTATATATTGCAGGATATATCTGTACTCATCACACTCTCAGTGCAACCTGGCGAGGTGCCCTGCATGGGCCTCCAGGTTGCAAGCTCTCTCTTCTGCAGCTGTTGGGAGAGCAACACACCATTATGCGTACATGTCTATCAGATATTCATACTAGACTTTGGTAAATCAATGCTTCCTATACTTACAAACATGTGAGGCATTGTCGTCCCAAGCATCTTGGATCCACTGGGACAAGAGTTTCCCCTTCCTACACTTCAGGTCATCGTAGTAGTGATGCACCTGCTCACCAGTGCAGGGATATCAGTTGTACTGGTGAGGTTGTGTGCCAGCCAGTCCCAGGCTTACCATTTGTATTCAGACCCCTGGTACTGGCCTTGCAATAGCTGGATGTCATTGTCTTTCATGAGGAGCCCAACCACAACCCTGGACTCCAACATGCCCCACCACTGTGCCTGGAAGTGTGCACCCTCTCCAACCCCTGCCATAGTTCCTGCATGGGTCAAACTCCAACAGGCTCTTGCTGTATTTACACCTGTTCAGCTTAAATAAGGCTGTTTTCCTGCCCTTTACTGACATTGGACCATTTTTAAAAATGCAAAGTGAAGCTTAGCACTGCACAAGCCGACTAAGCTTAGCTGAGCAGTGCTTAAACTGGCATTGCTTAGCAGTGCCCAAACCAGTTAAGCAGAGCTGCACTTTGCTAAGTACTGCTAAAATGGGTCCTGTTTAAGCATTACTTGACTTAGCTTAGCAGTGCTTAGCAGAGCTTAGCTAAGGGCAAATCAGAGTTCATTAAAAATAAAAAATAAAAAAAAAATATATATATATATATATATATATATATATATATTGAAATTAATTGTTCATTAATGATACTTTATTATTATGTGTATCTATTTTACTTATATCTCCTAACCTTATGTATTCTAATTATGTTATCTCTGAGTGTGACTTTAATGTATTGGACACCTATGTGTAACTGGGGCTTTTCTCCTCGGGTCTCCACTGAAAATGGCCTTCTGGCCCAGCTGGACTAACCCGGTTAACAAATGTCAATGTACACATAATTAAAATAATATATTTTTATAGCATTTTGCTATCGCATGTAAAAGCTAAATGGTCTGTCTGTGTATTCAAACTATGTACCTACTGCACCCAAGGCCATGACTAACCATTCAGCTAACAGGGATATGGTGACTGCAGCTATACATTTCTATATAGCTCTCAGTTATGTTTAAGCACTACTGAGCACTGCATCAGACCATGCAAACATGCTCAGCTGTGCTTAAAAATGCTTTAAGTTAAAATTAAAAGTATCCTGTCTCTATTTTTAGATATCGGGCATGTGTCCATGGGCTCCGCACTGCATAAACACACAAAAAAAGGAAATAACATTTTACTTTTATATTTCAGTGCCAGGCACTTTAACAGTGCAGGGGGTGTGTTACTCATCTCCAAACACTGTAACACAACCCCTACACTGATTCTGTAACCGTGTTACATGGCTCTCTCTCAATAGCATGCCTTCATTAATTTGCAAGGTGTGCTGCCAAGGGGAGCCACAAACACGGCCGCAGTACACTCCATGTAGGCTTCACACTATTCCTACATGGAGTTTATTAAATCCCCACCACATACTATTTAAATGCTATGCTTCCCCAGAATTACAAAAGAGCTTCAAACATGACTCATGTGACTTATAAAGACCTTACATCCCTGATCTCAATTCCACTATTTAAAACCAAACTCAAACACTTCCTAACCAACCACTGGCTATGCTCGTGCAATAACGCTGGCTGACCTTTTGACTCCCTCCTTATTTAAAACTTAACAAACACTTCCTAACCAACCTCTGTTTTTTCTCTTGCAATAACCCTGGCTGACCTTTTTGACTCCCTCCCTTCTTTACCCCCCTCTCATCCTCTTTCTTACCTTTATCATTATACTCTTTCCATTTCTGTGGTGTCTCTGTCCCCCCCTCCTAAAAATAGATTCCACCCTTTTCTCAACTTATAAATATTGTAATTAATTTTTTTAACCTTGTTAGTTACTGACCGAGCTTACCTTCTAAGTCTCAGACTGTTCTCTATTGCCTAATTATCCTGTAATTGAGGTTTAAAGTTCTTGTTTTTTTTTGTACTATTGTATATTGTTGTATTATTTTTCTTGTTATGTAGTAGATAGTGGAGCTTTTCTCCTCGGGCCTCCACTGAAAATGGACATGTATCCAGCTGGACCAGCCCGGTTAACAAATGTAAAATAAAAATAAAAATAAAATAAAAATTCCTTTAAAAAATCTTTTAAAATAACATTGAAATGTTTTAAACATAGTAATAAACATGAAAATGTGAAAATGTAAACGAATAAAAATAAAAACTAGCTCACAATTCAACTTTCTCAGAATTATTTAAGAAGAAAAAAGTCCACCCTTCAAGAATTTCTAGTTATTTGATTTTTAATTATTTTAATAGAAGTATGTTTATATGTGTGTATGTCTTTTAACAATGCTTTTGGAATTTTAAGATCATGCATAGCCGTGGATTTTTTCCTTCTTAAGTAATTCTTTGACAGTTGAATTGCAATCTAGTTTTTATTTTTATTTATATTTGTTTATATTTTCACATTTGCATTTTTTATTACTATGTTTAAAATATTTCAATATTTTTAAAAAAAGTTTTTTAAGGAATTTTAACACACATGTTTGAAGCTCTTTTGTAAATCTAGGGAAGCATAGTTTAAATAGTGTGTGTGTTCCTTTAAAATTGTAAAGACTAATTTTCTTTTTAAGTTCCCACTAATTAATTCAGTGAAGATATACTGTAAAGGGAGGGGAACTGGATACTTATCATTCTGATGAAGTCTTCCAAGAGAAACAAAAACGTTTAATCCTGGTTATTTATTTATCTATTTTAAATCATCAAATAAATATACTTTATAATTTGAACTTTTCATGCTGCCTGTTCCTTCATACACTCATTTGAAGTTTTTAGGTTACAAGTTTTTAGTGGAATACCCTATTGTAAAGGTTTGTGATCTCTCTCACAGGTGTTCACATTGTGGAAATTCCCACCTAGCCTTTAATGGCTGGTAAAAATGAGTCAATCCAAACCACAACCAGGAGTACACAGTAGTGACAGGTTCTTCCTGGTGAAAAAACAGGGTCATTTTGGGGGTCCTTTCAAACCAGCAGATGTTTTCCTTTTCTACAGGGACAATAGCAGCGGGGTAATGCACTCACCAATTTACTTGCCCATAAATTTGAGTCCTACCTTGACTGCAAGACAGCAATTATGTTAGTACAAGGGTTTTCACAGGGCTTTTCATTGAAATCCAGTGCTCTCTTTAATAATAAGATACTCAAGAATTTAAAATCTACTCTCAGGAAAGACAAAATAAAATTAAATATTCTTAATGAAGACGTGCACGCTGGGAGGATGATCAGACCATTTAGTACTTCACCCTCAGAACAATTCATAACCTCAACCATTGGGCTAGTTCTTAAGAAAAAAGAAGGTGAATTTTGCCTAATTCATCATCTTTTCTCAGCAGTTGGGTCATCAGTTAACAACTTTATTTTGAAAGATGACATCAGGGTAAAATATCCAACTCAGGATAATGCAGCAGCTATTATTAGAAAATTTAGTGAGCGTTGGCTGGATAAGTTTGATATTAAACAGTTTTTTTACATTGTTACTTATTTTAGAGCAAGACTGGCCAAGGTTTGGTTTGTCCTTCCAATGTCATTTATATTTTGACTGAGCAATGGGATGTTCTACTGCTTGTGCTATTTTCAGGTCTTTTAGCACAGCATTAGCAGCAAAAAGCTACAAACTAAGCTGCAGTTCTTTACCTTCTCAACTTTCTCATCATTGGGAAGGTAAGCAAGGTGCCACAGGAGGCATGAACAATTTCATTCACTTGTGTGATCATGGGGTTCCAATGGCTAAAGATAAGATGGAAGGTCTGGGTCATTGCATTATGTTTCGAGGTCTAGAAGTCAGTGTTATTAGACAAGCATTCAGACCGTCCGACAACAAGATACAGTGCTTGAAGTTAGTCGTCAATTAATTTTTGATAGGTTCCCGAGCCAGAATGAGTCAGATCATGTAGCTTATAATCTTACTTAACTTTGCCTGTAGAGCAATCCCATCAGGTAAAACATTCACAAGGTCTTTTCCTAATTTGTTAAAAGAATGACAAAAGAAACATCATTGGGTATGAATTCCAAAAAGAATAAAAGACAACTTACATTTGTAGAAAAATTCCTGGGTCAGTTCAATGGGGTCACACTGTGGCAATCTGACTGGATTTCCTTGGAATCCCTCCAAGTTTTCTTGGATGTAGCGGCTAGTACAGGTATAAATGAATACTTCAGGGGAAAATGGTTTTCAGCCAAATGGCCATCTTCTTGGCCTGACTCAGTCAGGAAAGACATCACATTCTTAGAAATATTTCCTATTTGGGTGGCTGTTTACATTTGGCAAGATCAGTTTAGGGACAGGAATCTTCTTTGGCATTCTGATAATTAAGCAGTTGTTTAGAGCCTCTGAAGTAGATCCTCCCAATCAGAGTCTAGTCTGTTTTGAGGTTGCTAGTAGTACTCAGTTAAAAAATCTGTTTCATATTCATATTCATATTAAGCATGTACCTGGTGTTTCTAATGCTATAGCTGACATCTTATCCTGTTTCCAAATTTTCAGATTTTGATCACTAGCTCCAAGACTCAGCACTTTCCCAAACCAGTCCCTCTGCAAATCTGGCTTCTTGGAGAAGACTGGTGTTGATATTATTGGGTAATTCATGGGCTGAAAACACCAGGAGATCTTACACTGTTGCTATGCTAAAATGTAAAACCTTTTGTGTAATTTATCAGTTAAAGATAGGCACTGGTCAACTGATATGATTCACTGCAGTCTGCATAGGTGTATCCTACAAGACTCCCCCAGCTCTTTACACATACAAATTACTTCATTACGTTGGTTGATAAGATGCCTAGACCTTCCCAATTTGGCACATCACTAGGTTATTAACAGGTTATGGAAAGGATGGAGTCACATGAATGCCCATCACCGAAACTCAAGAAAGCCCACAGGGGATCAGTGCTGCTGGTTGCAATAAAAGGGGTAATTAAGTCAGTCAGGTATTTCCATTCATTAGCATTGTCACCTCACAGTAAGATGCTGACTGGTTCGACTCTCAGCTAGAGTGTCTTCTGCATGGAGACATGCGTGAATGGGTGTACCTTCGTTGAAGGTTGTGTGTTAGGGCTGGCAACTCAGCACGTAAAAATCAATTGCCAATCATTAGCGGACCGGAGTTCCGCTGTGGCAACCCCTAACCGGGAAAAGCCGAAAGACACAACAACAACAACAACAAAAGTAATAGGGGCAAAGGTATTTACCTGGCTTTATTCTGGGGCCTTTAGAATTAGTGAGTTACTCCAGTCACTTCACTGGATTAATGTTGTAGTAACATGCTTGCATGTGTTAGTTTGGTTAAGGAAATCCAAAATGGATCAAATTGGCGGAGGCCATCACATTTCTTTACTGAAATCAGAAACTTTGGCTTCCTGTCTGGTTGACTGGGTTATGGCATCACAGAAAATTTTAGGTGAAGTTTTGCCTCAGGATCTGGTATTCTACTAACCAAATAGTCAGTCTTTATCACCCTGAGACACCAATGCTTTGCTGAAAAAGGCACTGGTTTAACAGGGCATCATTCATAAGGGCTATAGTTCTCACTCCTTTAGAATACAGAGATCATCTGATTTAGCCAGGGAAGGGCAATTTGTGGAGCTGATAAAGTGCACAGAAATATGGATGATTGTATTTATAGTTTACATTTTGGTCAATACCTACTGCTGATCCTAGGCTACTCTTTCAACTGCAGAGAATCCCCCAGAGCATCTATCAGACCGAATAGTATGAACCTTGGCCTTGATCATGCTCAGTGGACAGAAGCATGTCTAGGGTACCCGGGTTTATCATGGCTCCAATTGCTACTGTCTATCAAGAGTTTGCTTGTCTTCTACAGGGTACCCAATGCAGTAATAACTAATTTGTGTAGCAGTGACCCGTGTTACTTACAAAATGGATTCTTCTCAGAAAAATTTTGACTCATTTAGCCATTCTTTGTCAAAATTCCCATTCAAACACCTAGGATGGTCTTCTGGTATACCAAGATTAATATGGAGTTCTGCAAACCTGTGGCCAATGCACTTTCTTGAACATTTTTGAACTGTAGAATAGCAAGAGCAGCTAAGCAGATTGGTTCCTTTCCTAATCAATCACCATGATCTGGGAAAACCAAATCAAGACTTTTATCACAATGACGGCATTCACTTGAATGACATTGATTGGGATTTGTTTAATTTGGAGTTAGCTTTGCAGGTTTAGGTTATTTAATTAAAAAAAAATCAGTAACTTGTACAGTTGAATATTTAATTACATTTGGTTTGGAAAAGGGGTGGATAGCATTAAGAACATGCTGGTGGATGATTGTCTTTTGCAGTGTCTTTTTCTCCCTTTCAATCCCCCTGCTTTTCTGAGTCCTAGGTATTTTTTCTAATCTCCCAATCATCATCATCATCAACTCCCTTTTTCCTCATTTTCTACATGAAGCCAGGGTGTTGTGTCACTTGTCGCCATCTCTCCCTCTTCAGTGCTACTCTCCTACCTTCTTCAACTCTCATGCCTGACTATTGCAGGTCTTCTCTCCCACAATCCATCTACCTCCTTGCTTGATGACCTTGTTTCCTCTTGTCTTCTTCCTCCCTGTCCCAAATCTTCTTCACCAGATTGTCTTCTATTTCCTGCATATGTGCCCAAATACCATAATCTGTTTTCTTTTACTTTTTCTGTAATTGAAGCTACTTTGGCTTCTGCTCCTATGTCCTCATCTCTTCATCAGTCCTACAGTGTGCATCCTACCACCTGTCTCAGGCACTTCATCTCCGTCACCTCTAGCTTCCTCAGCTGCTCTGCTTTTACTGCCCAGGTTTCTGTACCATAAAGGAGTACTGGTTACACCACTGTTTAGTATACCTTATTTTCAGCTTCTTTGGCATTCTTCTGTCGTACACTAATGATGATACTCTGTGCCATTTGGCTGCAGCCCCTCTGATTCTAGCTTTGACCTTCTCATTCAGACTTCCCTTCTCTTTAACCAGCCCTCCCAGATACTTGAAGCTGTCAGCCTGTCCCACTGTTTTCCCTTCGGTCTCAGTTTCCAGCTTCTTCTGGTTTCCCTCATTTGCTGCCATTACAACAGTCCTCTCTGTACTCACTGTCATCCCATGTGCTCTAAGGTTTGCATCCCATCCCCCCTACCCATTGCTGAAGTTCTTTCTCAAAGTCTGCCTGTAATGCCACATCATCTGCATGCAGCAGCTTTGCTGACCTGTCCCTTCTGATGTGTTTGCTAATGTAGTCCATCACCAGTATGAACAGCAGTGGGATCAGAGCTGAACTCTGATGCACACCCACTCCCCGTGGAACCCCTATGTAAGACTGAACGCTGTTCATACTTGAGTCATTGGATCCTTGTACATAGCTTGCACTAATTCTACCAATGTTTCTGTGACTTTGAACCACTTCAGGACTGCCCAGTTCAGCTTTCTTGGGACCTTGTTATATGCTTTCTCCAAGTCTAAAAATGCCCAGTTGGACTCTTTCCTTATTTCTATCTTCTTCTCAAGTATCTGCCTTACTGCAAACATCAAGTCGGTGGTGCTGCATCCTGATCTGAGTCAAAACTGCTCATGTCCCATCTTACTTTCTACTGCTTTGCATATTCATTTATCAGTCACCCTTTCCAGAACTTTCATGCAATGTGACAGGAGTTTGATACCTCTGTACTGCCCACAGTTGTGAGTGTCCCCTTTGGTCCTGAACACTGGCATTAGTATGCTTATTCTCCAATCATTTGTGATATGTCTTTCTCTCTGTACTGCTATGAGTACCCTCAGGAGCTATTTTACCCATATCTCATGCAACGTCTTGATCATCTCTGCTGTGACCTCATCTGAGCGTGATGATTTCCCTGACTTCATTTTCCTAAGTGCAGTTCCTACTTCTTCTAGGGTGGGCGCCTCCTCTTCTTTCACCAAATGCTGTGTCTGGGGCAGTACAGCTTCTGTGGAGTTTTGTTCATTCAGAAGTTGCTGGAAGTACTCCTTCCATCTGCCTTTGATGTTCTGTGGACTGGTGAGCAGGTTGTTGCTGGCATCCCTTTTGAAGTGTGTCTGGCTATTGTTTTTATCTTTCTGCCTTTGCCTTGCAACCTGATAGAGTTTCTTTGTGCTATCCACTGAGTCAATTTCCAGAAGTCGGTCTAGATTCTCTGATACCGTGTTCTTTGCTATTGCAATTCCTCTCTTAGTCTCGTTTGTTAGTCAACCAGTATTCCTTCCTTGCCTTGCCTGCCTTTTCTATTTCCCACATTTTCCTGCACTCCCACTTTCTTTTCATGACTTCCTAGACTTCTGTATTCCACCACCAGCTTTCCTTACATACCTTATTTCCATACCTGGCTCAGCTACATATCTGTTCTGTAGCCCTTACACATGCTGTTTTGAGACACTAACATTCTTCTTCAACTACACCTACTTCCTCTTCTTTTTGAGGTGTTAGAGCCCTGAGTAATTCCTTGAACTGCTGTGCTTTCTCTCCAGTCAACTTCCAGGTCTTCAGACGAGTTTATGTTGACCTTAGAACCTTCTCTGACCACTGCTTGCAGCCAACTGTAGCAACCAGTGGTTTATGCTGAGACAACTGTTTCACTGGGGATGACTTTGCAATCCCTGATTCTACCCAGTGCCCTTTTCTTACTAAGGGGAAGTCTACCTGAGTTGCATGTTGGCCACTTTTATATGTGATCTTGTGGCTGCCTCTCTTTCTGAACCATGTGTTTTCTACCATTATGCCATTTACCTGACAGAAGTCTAGAATGGCCTCTCCCTCTTTTTTCCTATTGCTCCAACCCATGTGGTCCCAGATGGTCCCCATTTCCTTTTCTGTTTGTCCCGACATGTACATTCAAGTCACCCATTATCAACACCAATTCCTGTTATTCTGTTTTATCTAGTAGGTCCTGCAACTGCTGTTTGAATGCACTCCTTTCCTCACTATCACAGCCCTGCTGTGGGGCATATGCTGAGATTATGAATACTGCTTTATCATTACACTGGAGTCTAATTGCCATGAGCCTATCACTAATTCTGATGATATCCCTCACTGCCTTCTGAAGCCTCTCTCTCATCACAGTTCCCACACCATTTCTAGCCTGTCTTTCTCCTAAGTAGATGATTCTGGATTTCAAGCCAAGTGTCTTTGCTGCACTGCCCTTCCACCTTGTCTCCTGGATAGATAAGTTGTCCAGCCTCCTCCTTACCATCATGTCATTCACTTCTAAGTCTCGTCCTGTCAGTGAACCTACAGTTATTGTGGCAATTCTTAGTTCATGTTTGGCAGGTTGATTGGTTTTATGTCCAGCTTTCACTCTACAGTTATCCCATGTAACCCAAACTGGACAACTGGACACCAGCTGGCCAGTAAGCTATTGATCCAGGGCTTCTGGGCTTTATGGCAGGCACACACTGGCCAATAGGGGCACATCCATCCCTCCAGCCATTAGCATGGGTCCCTAGAGTAGGTCGGAGTAGGCCGGATCCTCAATTGCCTTATCACTAGCAAATACCCATGCACATTTTGGCAACATTAGTCTACATGACCCAATCACCTAGAACCATATTTTTGCATCGTTGAGTGGCTAGCCCTGCCATGGCACACAGTCTGTGATCCGTGTTCTCCTAATTGTTATATTCCCCCAATGGGTGGAGAATCTGGGCAGGTTAAATTATGATTCATGGTGGAGCTGAGGGGGCACTATGTACACCATCTGGTTTTTGGGAGGAGCTGGCCAGCACCAGTGGGAGTTCCCCATACAGCAATTAATAAAAAATGTTCATTTTAATGTTAAGCATACAGTTTGCAGTTTGGTGTTTGAATGTAATTTGTTACAAATAAATGGTTTGCTGAATTTATGTAATTAATTCTTAAGTATCACAATGTATTTTGCTTGCATTTGATCTTTGTTAGTGGAGGTGAGGTCTTTCAATTGACAACTATTGTTGTGAAAGCTGCTCTACTCTTATTTTCCACTGACTCCTCAATGTACTTGAAAGATACTGTTATATTCTACCTAATCATTTTCTCAAATTGTAAATATTAAACAATTATAGCCATTTTAATGATCTCCAGCATAGAACCTTCACTGAAACCACCAATAACCAAACAGGCAAGCCTGGTGAACCAGTAGACCGCACTTTATTGTTAAAATCAACACCAGCAGTTAAGTGCTTTCATCCCAGAAGGGACTTCTTTAGAACTACTGTGAACATTAGCCACTGTGCTTAAATACAACAATAAAATCACATATAAAAAGCAAAAACACAAGACTGCCACCAAAGCTTTAGAACTCACTTGTCCTGCACAAAACAGATCCAGAATAAAAAGCAAAACACCAGGACTTGGAGACAGCTGTAGAATCCAGTATAAAAATCTTTATTCGACACAAGCATTTCATCCACTTCTTCAGATGTCTAATACATTTTAAAACCAGCTCTTGGTTTAAATATCCTCTTGAAACACGATTAAAACCAACCAATACATTGTTATGGTGTGAACAAGCACTTTCAATTTAAAGTAACATTCTACAAGGTACATGCCATTGACTGAACTAGAAATCTGAATGTGTATGTGTACTCTTCTAAAAACCTATTTATAAAGTATCTAAACTGTAATTCAAATTTCCATAACATTTCAGTTTGCAATCACAAACACAGAATATATCTGCACATATTTACATTTTCCACTTATGTTCTTCAAAACACATGCTAGTCTGTAACAAGAAGTCAGTAATTTATCATACAAACAATTCCACAGCACATCTTGCCTAAAAAGCTGCCTGGACTTTAGTTTAGGACATTTCATTTTACAATCACAAGCAAAGAATATATCTGCATGTTTACATTTTCCACTTATGTTCTCCAAAGCACATACAAGCCTATAACAAGAAGTCAGTTATTTATCATACGAACAATTCCACAGCACATCTTACCTAAAAAGCTGCTTAGACTTTAATTTAGGATGCAGAGGTATATATTCATTTAATCCATGTCCTCTGTCAGCCCTTAATCTTACTATCCACTTAGTTTCAAGCTCTTTAGTGATGTTCCGTAGGTCCCCCCTCTTATACTTTCATATGCTGTACCTATAACTAGAAATTTAAAAGCATGTTCCATTTCATTATTGATAGTGTGTCTGGCCAAAGCATTCACTTTGTTCTTTTTATGGATGGCAGAAATGTGTTCACGTATTCTTTCCTTCAGAGACCTGTCTGTCTTCCCTACATAGAAACTATGGCATTTTATGCAATGGGCCAAGTAGACTAAATGTTCTGTTTCACAGGTGGCATTTATGTCACACTCATATGTCTTTAACTGATCTGGATGTTCAAACTTAGAAGTACTGTCTATATATTTACAGAAGTTACATCTGCCACATTTTATGTTACCTTTTTCTATGTTTGACCTTATAGGGTCATGCTTCCCATCACTAACCTTAGGTTGACATAACTGTCTCTTCAAAGATTTATAGTTCTTCAGTGAATACTTGGGTTTCACATCTATTAGATAACTAATGCTCTTATCTAGTCTCAATATATTACAATGTTTCTCTATCACATTCTTACACATCCATGCATCTCTAGAGGGGTAAAATTATATTCAAGTTTGTTTATTTTCTCTAACATTATCTTTCTGCCCGTCACTGTGTACTTCTCTAAAGTCTTCACTCATAGAGAAATATGGTTTAGCTTTAAACATCTCTGTTTACTCACTTCCTTAATGCTGCTCTGTATATCATTAATATGATACCCCCTTTCTAATAAATCACTGATAGTTTGTTCAACTTGATGAACAAAATCTTCATCTGTCACATTCAGTCTAGAAGCTCTATAAAACTGGTTCTGAATGACATTTGAAAACTATATGGGGGGTGCATACTATCTTTTGCTAATAAATGGTTTACATGGCATTATTTCTTGTGCAGACGAGTAACCACAATGTCATCATTTTTCTTATCAACACTAACGTCTAAAAAATTTACTGTCTTCATGGAATATGTATGTGTAAACTTCAGAAATGTAGAGGTTTGATTAATATATTGTACAAACTCCTTCAGTTCTTCAGTGTTTCCTCTCCACAAAATGAAGAGGTCATCCACAAACCTCCTTAAAAAATAAACTTTGTCTGCATAGGGACCCTTCAATATAAACCTAGTTTCCCAAACTGCCATTACGGCATTGACGTAGCTATTGGCACACGAGGTGCCCATAGCTACACCATTGGACTGCCAATAATGATCTCCCCCAAAAACAAAGACATTGTTCTCTAACACAATACTTAAAAGTTGACTAACTTGCTCTATGGTATGTGAATCAACCATGAACATCTCCCTTAAAAAAGTACAGATGCTCTCTATTCCTGCATCTTTCGGTATCACTGTAAATAAAGACACCACATCAAGGGTTACCATATATATCTTCTGCATTACTTCAAATTCTCGTGTATACTTGAACAAATCAGTCAGAAAATGTTCTGTGTCTCTTAAAATGTGCTGTATGTTGTTAATCTTAGGTCTCAAAAATAAGTATATTGAGACTGATTCTGTACACCAATTCCTTCCAAATACAATCGGACGCATAGAGGGGACACCTTACACTTTTATGAATTTTAGGTAACACTTGTATAACGGGTGTGGTGGGATGCTCAACAACAAAATAGTTTAACATATCTTTACTAATCAACCCATTCTGCCATGTCTCCTTTAATTTAGTTACTAGCTTACTGGACATCTGTTTAACTTGATAAACTTTAATTTTCACATAAAATTTGTTGTCATTCAACATTTCATGCATCATTCTATTGTATGCAGCTGTATTCAACACTACAATAGGGCTGCCTTTATTGACAGGTCTTATAACAATGTCTTCATTGTTTGCAGATTTTTTAAAGGCAAGATGTTCTTGCTTGCTTAAATTAAAACCATATTTATTCCTGTTGGGACTTTTAGCAGCTATCTTGTGAAAATCATCTATGCAAAGCTGCTCAAAGGCATTTAACACAGGTTTTTGTTATAACTTCAAATGGGACAGGAGCTAGACAGAAGACATTTGAAGTCAAAGCAATGGTACATCAGTCAGCTGAGAAGATGCCTTCCAGAGGAACTGACTTGAACACTAAATTCCCTTTAGGGCAACATCAGCTGTCCTTTCCTTTTCCTGTGAGGAATTTAAACAGAGTGAAAGACCAGCGCCCGAGAGGAAGGAGCAGAAGTCGACAGAAGAGGAAGACAGATGACCAAATGATGAACCAGGGGAATATAAAGAAGGCTTTCTTCAAGGAAGGGTAGTGTGGAATCTTTCTGACTATGTTTTAAATGAGAATGAACTCAGTGTTTTACAAAAGGGACTCATATATATTCCTACAAGGTACTGTTATTTAATAGATGCTATTTTTGACATTAAGTGTTTTACTAGAAATGTGATGTTGAAATTGTTACATAATGAAGCTAAAAATGTCATCAATACTAGTGTTAATATTTTTAGGAAACCTACAATAGAATGAGGCATGAAATGTTGAATGACAACAAATTTTATGTGAAAATTAAAGTTCACCAAGTTAAACAGATGTCCAGTAAGGTAGTCACTAAATTAAAGGAGATATGGCAGAATGGCTTGATTAGTAAGGATATGTTAGACTATTTTGCTGTTGAGCATACCAAAACCCTGGTTATACAGGGATACCTAAAATTCATAAAAGTGTAAGGTGTCCCCCTATGCACCCGATAGTATCTGGAAGGAATTGGTGCACAGAACCAGTCTCAATATACTTAATTTTTTGAGACCTAAGATTAACAACATACAGCACATTTTAAGAGACACAGAACATTTTCTGACTGATTTGTTCAAGTATACATGAGACTTTGAAGTAATGCAGAAGATATATATGGTAACCCTTGATGTGGTGTCTTTATTTACAGTGATACCGAATGATGTAGGAATAGAGAGCATCTGTACTTTTTTAAGGGAGATGTTCATGGTTGATTCACATACCATAGAGCAAGTTAGTCAACGTTTAAGTATTGTGTTAGAGAACAATGTCTTTGTTTTTGGGGGAGACCATTATTGGCAGTCCAGTGGTGTAGCTATGGGCACCTCATGTGCCAATAGCTATGCCAATGCTGTAATGGCAGATTGTGAACTAGGTTTATATTGAAGAGCCCCTATGTAGACAAAGTTTATTTTTAAGGAGATTTGTGGATGACCTCTTCATTTTGTGGAGAGGAAACACTGAAGAACTGAAGGCGTTTGTACAATATATTAATCAAACCTCTACATTTCTGAAGTTTACACATACATATTCCATAAAGACAGTAAATTTCTTAGACGCTAGTGTTGATAAGAAAAATGATGGCACTGTGGTTAGTCGTCTGCACAAGAAGGAAGCCATTTATTATCTAAAGATAGTATGCACCCCCCCCCGTATATTTTTTGAAATGTCATTCAGAACCAGTTCTATAGAGCTTCTAGACTGAATGTGACAGATGAAGATTTTGTTCATCAAGTTGAACAAACTATCAGTGATTTATTAGAAAGGGGGTATCATATTAATGATATACAGAGCAGCATTAAGGAAGTGAGTAAACAGAGATGTTTAAAGCTAAACCATATTTCTCTATGAGTGAAGACTTTAGAGAAGTACACAGAGATGGGCAGAAATATAATGTTAGAGAAAATAAACAAACTTGAATATAATTTTACCCCTCTAGAGATGCATGGATGTGTAAGAATGTGATAGAGAAACATTGGAATATATTGAGACTAGATAAGAGCATTAGTTATCTAATAGATGTGAAACCCAAGTATTCACTGAAGAACTATAAATCTTTGAAGAGACAGTTATGTCAACCTAAGGTTAGAGATGGGAAGCATGACCCTATAAGGTCAAACATAGAAAAAGGTAACATAAAATGTGGCAGATGTAACTTCTGTAAATATATAGACAGTACTTCTAAGTTTGAACATCCAGATCAGTTAAAGACATATGAGTGTGACATAAATGCCACCTGTGAAACAGAACATTTAGTCTACTTGGCCCATTGCATAGAATGCCATAGTTTCTATGTAGGAAAGACAGACAGGTCTCTGAAGGAAAGAATACGTGAACACATTTATGCCATTCATAAAAAGAACAAAGTGAATGCTTTGGCTAGACACACTATCAATAATGAAATGGAACATGCTTTTAAATTTCTAGTTATAGGTGGAAGATATGAAAGTATAAGGGGGGGGGGGCCTACGGAACATCACTGAAGAATTTGAAGCTAAGTGGATGGTAAGATTAAGGGCTGATAGAGGTCATGGATTAAATGAATATATACCCCTGCATCCTAAGTTAAAGTCTAGGCAGCTTTTTAGGTAAGATGTGCTGTGGAATTGTTCGTATGATAAATAATTGAGTTCTTGTTATAGGCTTGTACGTGTTTTGGAGAACATAAGTGGAAAATGTAAACATGTGCAGATATATTTTTTGCTTGTGATTGTAAAATTAAATGTCCTAAGTTAAACTTCAGGCAGCTTTTTAGGCAAGATGTGCTGTGGAATTGTTTGTATGATAAATTACTGACTTCTTGTTACAGGCTAGTATGTGTTTTGGGGAACATAAGTGGATAATGTAAATATGTGCAGATATATTCTGTGCTTGTGACTGCAAACTGAAATGTTATGGAAATTTGAATTACAATTTAGATACTTTATAAATAGGCTTTTAGAAGTGTACACATACACATTCAGATTTCTATTTCAGACAATGGCATGTGCCTTGTAAAATGTTGCTTTAAATTGAAAGTGCTTGTTAACACCAGAAACATGTATTGGTTGGTTTTAATCATGTGTTTCAAAAGGATATTTAAACCAGGAGCTGTTTTTAAAATGTATTAGACATCTGAAGAAGTGGGGTTACCCACGAAAGCGCTTGTGTCGAATAATAAAATCACATGACCATGCAACTGAATAAAATTAAAGCAAAAGTGCTTAAAAACATTCCATTATAAAAGTTAAAAATCTTAACAATCAACATTCCAAACTTTTGAGTTTTAGTACAGGAGCAGCAGAATAAGCTTCATTTAAACCTGTGACAATTTGTGCATTGAAGCTAAGTTTCCAGATAAATTCCCTAACTAGTAAATGTTCCTGTATAATCCAACCCCTCACATCTCTTTTTAACTGTTCCACAATTTTATATCTAGAATGATGAGAAGGGAATTCCTTAGCATGTCTATAAAGTGCATTGGAATCTTTACCCTTTTTAATGTCCCTCTCATGTTCATAAATTCTGTCCTTTACCTTTTTTATACTTTTACCAATATAAAAAGTGGGACACAACTGACAACATGCTGTATAAATTGCCAAGTTAGTCTCACAATTATAACACCCTTTGACTCTAACCAGTTGACCATTAAGAGTAACCGTTTTACCCACCAAAATATGTTTACACATATTACAATGGCCACATTTAAGCATGCCAACTTTTGATCTAATAGTACCACCTGTCTATTTATAATTCGATCCTTTTTCCATTAGATCCTTAAAACAGGTGTTTTTTCTATATACTATCTTAGGACTATCTCCTAGAAGTTTATGTAAGTGTGTATTAGATGTAATATTAAACCAGTTGTTCTTAATGACACTTCCAATACTATAAGAATCCACTGTAAAGGTCAAAACACATGGTTTTGAAAAATCTTTTCTTACTAATGCATCAGTTATAACTACTCCCTCTTTCTCTTGCCGCATTGTCGTAATTACTAGATTTATTCAAAAGAGGGTAATACATTTTCCTATGTCTTTTATCAACAACCTCATTTTTAATTGATGTTAAAAATTCCATAGGATACCCCCGCTTGACAAACATTTCCAACAGTTTATCACATTCAGCTACAAATAAGTAATCTTCTGATACCATCCTAGCAAGTCTCACTAGTTGGCCTTTCAGTACTGATTTCAAATAGCTATTGGAAAATGTGGGTTTGCGATGAATATTGGACACAAAACATACTCTCTCATAATTTTTAGTGATTTCCACATCTAAAAACACCATACTGTCCTGATTAAAAGAGTGTACAAATCTAAAAAAAGATGTGGATGTATTAATATAGTTTAAAAAATCAACCAAATTTGTTCTCATTATCTTCCCACACAATAAATATATTGTCCAAAAAGTGGGTATAATATGAAAAACAATTATTATAAGGGATGTTGAGTATGTAATTCTTTTCCCAATAGGCCATTACCAAATTGGCAAAACTGGGGCACACGCTGCCCCCATTGCAACTCCATTAGCTTGTTTGAATAATTGACCTTCAAAAAAAAGAAAATTATTAGAAAGTACCATATCCATGAGACTAACCAAAACATTAATACGATCCCGTGATAGAATTTGAATGTCACTTAAAATGTCCTCAAACCACCATAACCCCTCCTCATGGGGTATGACTGAATATAGGTTGCAAACATCAATTGTGACTAACAAACTGTCCCTACTAAAGTTACATTAGATATCTTACCCAAAAAATACCACAAATCATGACAGATCTGTGGTATTAAAGAAAATACTGTTTCAACCAATTGTCAACAAATTTAGCGATATAAAAGGTTTTACCACTATTACCATCAACAATTGGTCTAAGAGGGGGGTTAAACTCATTTTTGTGGATTTTTGGAATACCAAAAATCCCATTAGTGACTGGACACATTATATACAAAATCATATTCGTCCTTATTGATTTGACCCTGTAATTACTTGTCATGTAACTCCACATCTAATTTAGTACAAGCAATGTGCAGTTCATTTCTGGAAATTTCAACATAAGAATTAGTTAATAACAAGACATTCATTCTATTGCTGTAGTCTACAGTGTCCATAATCACCACCTCACCCCCCTTATCAGGTTTCATAATTCTTAGTGTTTTGTCATTCAGAATGTCCCATTAGGTGTTCCTTTCATCCGGACTCAAACTGTAATAATTTCTTTTAACAGCTTCTCTAATAATTTTCTGGATGTCCCTATCTCATAACTGTTCAAACATGGAAAGTATACAGTTCAAAGGTGGGTTAAAAGTACTAGATCTTTTTAAAATACTTCCACCATTTGAAATTACTTCTGTAGGTTTGGTTCCTCCAAACCAAACAGTTAAATTCAACTTCCTAATAAACAGTTTTAGGTCTAAAATAGTTTGCCTCACTTTAGCCCTTGCTGCAGGTACAAAATTAAAGCCCTTTGTGAGCAAATCAGTGTGGGCTGCATTAAATTTTCTAGAAGAAAAGTTATAAATGGTAAAGTTATTGTCTTTATTCAGTACCTTTTTAGAATATCTCCTTCATCGGCTTAAGTTTCATCAGGGATACACACTTCATTAGTTAGTGCTTCCATCTTGTTCCATTCTTCTTCTTGCTGAGATATAGTTTCGGTTTGGCTCCCTGTTGCTGATAAAAATCCTTGTTAATAGACTTGTTTGCATTCGCCCCAGCATTTTGTGCTTGGATCCTCTCGGATCTCCTTACTTCCCCGTGTTCAAATCATTGGTTGTTCACCAGAATCTGGACAGCACTATCTGTAACTTCCTCCTCATTTTCTATTGGTTGTTGTCATGAAACGTTAAGGTGTCCCCTTTTTACCATTGGCTGGATCCAGGTAGGCATAGCCGTTCTTGTAAGCTACAAAATCACGCTGAAATTTCTTCTGCTTTCTGATAACATTAGCTTCACGATCTGCATCCACTTTATTAAATATGTTAACATAGTTCGTTTTGTAATGATCAAATAGTAAGTCATGAGTTATGTTTGTATTAAGCCTGTCTAATTCCACCGACAAGCTCTCAACCAATGTATCATTATATTTCATCAAGTGTTCAACCAGTTCACATCCTGCCTTATTGAATAGATTAACCAATGTTGTGTATACCTCAGTGCCCTTTTCTACTCTGTTAGAAAATTTCCAAAAATGGAGTCCCTTGGGCACAAATTCCATCTGTAAACACTCATGCAGGTAGGCAGGGTCTATAGTATATATTCAAAGCTTCAAAATTTCGAACCTCATATGTTCGACAACATATGAGTGAAACTTGAATCTTCGAAAATATATAATAAAAATGTAAAAAAAACACTTACCTTAGCGCTCTGAGCAGGGGGGCAAGCAGTGCAGAAAATGGAAATTTTCCCATTCTCTGCTTACAGAGCCATTGCCTTTCACCTTCAATCTTTTCAAAGTTTAATCATATGGTATCGCCCATATGACATTCAAACTTTGAAACATTCGATAATTTAATAGGGACCTGGTAGGTATTGTCCAACTGAAGCCTCTTAAAAGGTCCGAGTTTTGTTTCTAATATATATAATTGGCCATTCAATGAGGCATTCGGAGCCCCCAAACCAGTCCTATTTACAAAATTAGAATTGCGTAACTCAAACTTATTTGTTTTCAATATTTGAAAATAAAAGTTATTAGTATCTCTTGGTATCTCCATGCTGTGGGTCAGACTCACTTGGGCAGGAGTCCTCTATGTAAGAGGAATTCCCAAACTACTTCTACTATTGGGAATAGGTCCATAAGTCTCTCATGAATAATTTGTTCCGTTGTTCCTGTTATGAAGTTGTTGGTTCATTTGAACCATTAGCGCAGTTAAATCGCTGATGGATGCTGTTAATCCACCAATAAGCTCAGACAGTTCACCAGTGCTGCCTACCCCAGAAGCCATACTAATAGACCACAAACTGGAAAACCACTTGACTCAAACCATCAATAACCAAATAGGCAAGCCAGGTGAACCAGTAGACCACACTTTATTGTTAAAATCAACACCAGCAGTGCGGTCTACTGGTTCATCTGGCTTGCTTATTTGGTTATTTATAGTTTGAGTCGAGGTTTTCCAGTTTGCGGTCTGATAGAACCTTCACTGTTTCAGCTAATCTGCTCTGAAGAGCTCTTTGCCTGCTGTCATCTGCATTTTTATTTGTGAACAGAACTTAGATGAATATAAAAGACAGAGGATGAATTGGACATTACAAGGGCATTCAAATATCTCATGGGCATAGTTAAAGTTAGCCAGGGGAAGCATGTTGTATAAAGACTAGTAATGATATTGACAGTTCTTACTGTAAAATGTTGGTACACTTTCCCTAACTTCTGTCTCCTGCTGGTTCATAGGTGTTTACTAGGCTAATGACCACAGGGGCCTTTTTGAGCCTAGCTGTGCATCCCAAATCTCTGACAAGTTCTGGTACACATGATAATTGTAAGCAGGAGGTGAACCATTTATAGGTTGTCTGTGTCCATTAGAGACATTGGTGCCAAGCCAGGGATGAATTTCCTGTTCCCCATCCAGTTGTCTAAGTTACACTTGAATTGGGTTGGGAGGAACTCTGCTTCACATAGATGGAGAACCTGTAGAGCAGGTAGGAGTGGCATCACTGCAGGTGACTATAGAGATGCCTGCACTGCTCACCAGTAGTTATCACTCACTATCCTGGAAAACTGGTGCTGGGTAGCAACCTTATAAAAGGGGACATTTTAGTGACATTAACAGGTGCTCCTGATAGTCCCTATGGAGCAGATACAAAAATATCATATCTTTTGGGCTGCACCTGGCAGAAACCCTGCTGAATCCAGTGCCTGCAGGGGCTATATCCATGCTGTAGGTCTTCATGATGAGCAAAATAGTAACCCTGTGCACACAACTGCACATTATAGAAACCACAATACACATTGTTAGGTAGCAATGCTGAACTGGCAAAAGTGCCACTAGCACAGAGTGACAGCACTACATGCTTTATAGTCTCTCTGCACAGGCACAGTGTGGTCAGGCAAGGACAATGATGGTATCTCTGCCTGGGTGTGATAGCACAATGCACATGGCAGCTCTTCAGAGATGATAATGCTAAATTATCTCATTATCATGATCATTGCTCTACAAGGTCCACTTTAGATTATAAAAAGTGTGGCTGCCATATTGCAGGAGACTACACTAAGATGAGCAAGTCAAAACAGGAATTCACTGGAGACGAGTTTGTATTGCTATGTAGCTATAGTGAAAGAAGGTATGATAAGTGGTAATTTACCTCTGCACTGTAATATGCACCCATGGTGCATAGCAGCAACAGCGACAGATAAGAAATAGTAGGCTGGGTGAGTTTAAATAGCATAAGGATATGAGAGATTAATGTCTAGCTTGTGGGGCTCACCACACCAGAAGAAATAGCACAAGGGCATGACAGATTAATGTCCAGCTGGGATAGTTAACCATGACAGAAAACATAGAACAAAGTCATAACAAGTTAATGTCCAGCTGAGGGAAGAAAGGCTTCTCCAGACAGAGAACATAGCACAAGGCTATGATAGGCAAATGTACCTTAGGATGCTAAACTATGGCCTATAGCCACAGACTGCAAGACATGCTATAAGGTAGTCATGGCTCCTATATCTAGGTCAATGCATGGTCATTTATACAGAGGGAGAGAAGAAACACAGGATGTACACAGAACTACTGGCTATAAGCACCTGTCTGCAAAATGGTGAGAACTGGTAATGTACCCATCTCTGCTGTCACTATGGAACAGGGATGGAATGGTCACTGCACTATAGCGGATGTGCATGTCAGCTATCAAGTAGTGGAAGAGGGCCTTCAGTTAGCTAACAATAGTTTCACATACAGATACACACACACAAGCACACCAACACTCACACACTCTGACCAACTTCTGTAACACACAGATGTGCATGTCTTGTCATGAGCCCAAGAGAACAGTAAAACATCCATCTTCTGGGTAGTGAAATTTTCATTGATAGAAAATTTAATTGCCCAGGAGATGGAGATGTTCCTGCAGGTCCTATGCAGACATAGCATTCATATCCTGGAAAAAAGGTAAAACTGACAAAGACATTCTACGATCAGATGAGGTAAGAGTGGTGCAGGATATTAGTGCTGTGGGTGGCCATAATAGGTATAGTACAGGTGTGTTACAACTTTAACAGTACGCTATTGCATGCCAATACCAAGTCATATGACAATATAAGGGACTGCTGTATCACAGGAGGTAAAGCACCATCACTGAATCACCTTACAGACGTAGAAAAGTTGATGGCAACCTTGTCTAGGACAGCTGGATGAATCCTTGTATTTTGCGGTGGCTTGAATGTGGAAGCAGGGTTTGTGAGACTGCACAAGTGTCTGAATGGAATGCACAAGGTTAATAACTGCATGTACATTTCAGACTGCACACTCACCTGCACATAAGAAGGGGTTACTCAGCAAAACATCTATGCATATCTGTTTTGCAGTTACATTGGCTGCAACTGCAACCACCTGTACCATAAGGTATGGTTACATCTATATGCTATTCCATTAAGTGGTCTGTACCAGTCTGTGCTCCAGGGGTTGAGGGAGCAATCCATACATGTCAGTGCTACCACAGGTATGTTATCTTTATGCTTTCATAGGTCCCACTGATGATGGGTCCACCATAACAGTATGGCACATGCCTGAAATCAGCAGGTCATCTGTGAAAGATGAAGATGGCAATATGCATAAGGCACAGTGAGATGGCACAGTGTCAGCAATGATAATGATGGGGGGCACACACACACACACACACACACACACACACACACACACACACACACACACACACACACACACACACACACACACACTCTCTATATGGGGACAGAAGAGAGGCAGGACAGACTTAAGCATCACTTGTGTTTAACCCAGACTACTAAAGAGTCAGTATCGTGAATGACATCCATCAGCTGCACTACCTCCAATGTGTGAATACCCACCATAGAGGGCAGGCATGTTGCTGGCCTTCACTGCCAAGACTCCAGATCTTTCCCAATCTGAGTACTACATGTGGCATCAATCAGTGAATGTGTATGTCAGTGACCCTAGCAAAGGCAGCCACTGCACAGAGTACAGGTGGTCAGCATGCTGTATGGCCTGTATGATAGCATGAAACCTTCGCATGGCTTGTGAGATAAGCATCAGCACATGCAGAGTGGCATAACATTTAGGGATCTGAAGCAAGCATGCTTGCTAAGGTCATTGTTAGCACACACAGCACCCTTTGGAGCATCCATACAACTTGTAACAAATGGCCTCTGTTGTGCCTGAACAGGTGACACCATCTGTGACCATACATGGGTCCGGATGCAGTGTGGATGGTCACAAGTCAGGCTTATGGAGATGGCACACAGGGTTACAGAGATTTTATAATTGTAGCTCCTCACAATGGCAGCCACCACACCTGAGCACTGCAAATCTCATGGTTGGGGCCCATGACAGTCTTCTGGTTCCACCACTGGAATGCCTTACTTTGGTTGTCACAGTTCCTCATGATTCCTATCCACTGTTGACCATTAGAGTACCAGGCCTACCTGTGGCCATCCTGGGGGGTCATAGACACCAGACATCAATTGGCTCCAAACATAGAAGCCACATCAGGGTTCCTGTACATACTTCCAAAGTATTGAACCATTCCACACACAGACCACATCCAGCCCTGACACTGAATAACCACACAGTATACCTGGCCAACATTCATAACATGAAAGCTCCACCTCAAGTCTGGAGAATGTAATTCTTTAGTTCCACCAGACATCAACTGGCTCCAAGCATGGGGAGCCACATCAGGCTCCCTGTACATGCTTCCAGAGTATTAAACCATCCCTCACACAGACAGCATCCAGCCATGACACTGTATAACCACACAGTACACCTGACCAACATTCATAACATGAAAGCTCCACCTCAAGATTGTAGGATGTCATTCTTGAGTTTCTCCAAAGTGTTACTTACCTAAGTGCCTACCACATCCACCTCTTATGACTCTGATACCTATGATAGTATTGCTGTCCCCTGTACATGTGCAATCCCCATCTATATAAATGATAAAATCTGTGGCCTGTCCTCCTATGTGACCTGTATTGGCAAAGTAATGTCTTATGCACAGTATGGCTAATCAGTGCACTGCAGTGCATGACCTGGGTATGTTAATATTGCATCAGTTTTATTCTGTGTTAGCCTTGTCATATCTCATAATTGTAGACCCTATGCTGCCTCTTTGCCAATACCATAGTGTTATTTATTTCACTGCAGGTAGGGGTTGCAGCCAGTTCCTCTAACAGCTCTGCATTCATCTTCTCCTTCACTGCTGCAACAGGTCTATTAGGCAGTATTGCAATGTTCCCAGGCTGTAGCTGCTTTTGTACTACCATACAATGCAACTTGATGCACATCATGAATAACTACTGGCAGGTCAAAAGTCACAGATGCATATTGCAGTGAGCCTCAAACTGTATCCAAGCAGAAGCATTTCTTCAAGAGTCCGAATACATGATTTTAAATGTCCCATGTCTGCAAATGTATGGTAGTGTAAAGACATGCTTCTGGAGCATTTCTCCCTGGGCCTCCGCTGAAAACAGGATCTGTGGAACCTAGTCGGACATTCCCAGTCAACAAATGTTAAATAAATAAATAAAAATAAATAGTGTGGCCCATCTCAGCCACAGTCTGTGGATTTCAAATGAGGATCATCACTTCCACAATTGTATGTCATATGCTGCATTGTTTACAGCTCACAGCAACTTGAACTATTTTACTGTGATAATGGAATTTTGTTTAAAAAGCTCCTAAATAAATGTGAACTAGAACTCAAATTTCTCTTATATTTATCAGCAGACAGACACCTAGCTGAAAACACTGGTGATGGAACAAAGATGGCCAATTTAAGAAAACTGAAGATGGTTTTCTATGCAGAGTAAAGACCCCCCCCCCCCGAACCCCTTGTGTAGGGTGATGTACCTCCTGTGTCCTCCTATTTAATATTATCAATTTGAAGGTGACATCAACCCAAGAAAGAGGGAGGTACTCCATCAAGTTTATTTCCACTACTTTAATTTCTACAAGCTGGCTGGCCAAATACCTTAATCACACCTTAATAATACCACAACGAAATACCATGATTAACCACTTGCTGTGAAAGCTAAGATTAATTCATCTCTGAAATAATGTAACATTTGAATAGGAAAAGGAGAGTGGGATCTTTATGATCTGTAGTAGGAAAACAGAAAGATAGTGAAGGTTTTATAGGCTGTGAACAACTCCTAAATTATATTTTATGGAGAAAGAAAATAACTGTAGTTTTATTGGCCACTAGGGGTCATTTCCATAACTCCTTCATTTGTCCTCAGAGGAGTGGTTTAGGGCAGTGACTTGTGGTTTGTTGGCCAATTTGGGTCATTTCCTGTCTTTTCCAGCCCCCTGCTATAAAGCACGCTTTAGCGCGATTTAGCCCGATTTAGCGGAGTTGCTACTGTTGCACACTAGGGCAGCCGGTTAAGCAGGTTTAAACTATTCGGCTACCTAAAGTCCACTCTTCAAATTTTCCTTAAAACTACCTTCCTCGAACTATACTACTGATCTAATCAGCGTATCCTATAATTAAAAAGATCATCTCTACTTGACTCCAAGTAGACTATTCTCTATCTGTTAAACGTAGCACTTGCTCCTACAGTACTTATTACCTTGATACTGCACTCTTGTCATAGATAGTACCCCAAAAAGGCAAGCCCCATTTCTCGGTCACCCACGTCCCCGGAATCTTTTTAAAGTTTTTTGTCTATTCCTTCTAGCATGTCGAGGATCAGTTGCTAGTGTCCTCTCCTGCTCAGCTGGTGAACCTGGGAATATTGAGGCAATGTTACAATTGCCTCATGTACACAGACAACCCTCTCCTCCTCCCACAAAACACAAATACATGCGAGAGATGCAACTATACGGCCAAACTGGAGGCTGAGCTCTCTCAACATAGGACTGGCAAGACCAGTCAGGAGGAGGAGGTTACCACACACACTATAGACCCAGTCTCACATATTACCATTACAACCTCAAATCATACACATAAACACACAAAGACATACTGGAGGCTCTGATCAAAAATCTACCAAAACAGCAGAGGCCACCAAAGCAGACACCCAAACAACCACCACCTCAGAACACAACACCTGCAACACATAGACCTCACAGTCAGAGTGTCAAACAGTCACAGCCCTTAAGGCCAAACACAATGCCAGACACACTAGTCATTGGTGACTCCATAGTCAGACACACTGACGTCCCGCCACCAGACTGAGTAAGGAGAAGGTCACAGTAAGCTGCCTGTCGGGCGCTAGAATCCGCCACATAACGCAAGCACTCAGGTCTCTCAACAGCAGGTACAAATATGATTCAGTCATTGTCCACGCTGGTGTAAACGACCTGAGACGTACCTCCTTGGACTACATGAAAAGAGACATTGAGGAGCTCTCTGATTATGTAGCCCAGACAGGTATGACCCTGACCTTGAGCAGTATCCTACCTTCACCAAGAATGATGCCACAATACAGAGATAAGATGATCAGCTTTAACAATTGGCTTAAACACTGGTGTCATTCAAAGGGGATCCAGTGTCTGTCTGCCTGGGATGACATGCTGGACAAGCCACGCTGCTTCGCAAGGGACGGCTTGCACCTGTCACCCCTGGGATTCCGGATATTGGCAAAGGCTCTTGCCACCCCCATAGTGCCTTTTTAGGCAAGGCTCAAATTCTAAACCTACCACCCTAGAACACAAAAAAGGAAAAAAACTAAGGGTAATGCTGCTCAATGCCAGAAGTCTAAAGCTCAAAATGCACGCACTCGAGGCCCTTCTCAGTATGGAGAACATCGATGTCTGTGCTGTGACAGAAACCTGGTTCAAGGCTCCTGAGAGCACCCCAGCGCTATCAGGTTTTACCTCATATCATGCGTCCGGACCCCAAAATCTGGACAATACCAAGAAAGGAGGGGGGGGTATCCATATTCATCAAGGACACCCACACCTCAAGACTGGTGGCAACGCACGATGCATCTGAGACCATCCAGGTGCAATTAACCATAGGCAAGACTGCTCTGCAAATTGTAGCATGTTACAGGTCACCCTCACAAACTCAGGAACCTCACATGGCCTTCCTGAAAACACTAGAGGGGATAAATGTATCACCAAACACCATCATACTAGGTGACTTCAATTACCCTAATATAGACTGGGAACACTACTCAAGCCCAAACACCCTAGCCCAAAAGTTCCTGGAATTCATAAACTCAAATGCCATGGAACAACTAGTCACCATCCCCACAAGAGGAGATAACATACTTGATCTCATCATCACGAACATGGGAGCACAATGTTCAACACCAGAGGTGTACCCCTCACTGGTGAGATCAGACCACAAACTAATCTCGCTGGAGGTCCTCATCCCACCCCCACCTGAAATAAAAGACCACAGTAAAGAACTTCTCAAAGCCGACTTCACACTTCTAAAGACTAGTGTGGTCTCCTTTAAGGCCCCGAGCCGGCGGAAAACAGTACTCAAGCCACTGAATCACTTACAAATGCCTTCTACCAGCACCTGCAGGACTGCATGGATAAGGCAATCCCAAGCAAAACAAAGACTCTTTGTACCAAAGGCAAGCGTCCAGTCTGGTGGACCCCAGCCATAAACAAACTCTACAACAAAAGGAGGAAGCTACTACAAGATAGAGCAAAATCCTTAAAAGGTAAGACACCCTTGATCACTATAAGTAAAAACTAAGAGCTCTCATAAAATCATCCAAAGCAAATTTCGAGAGAAAAATAGCTAAAGACTCAAAAGACAATCATAAGGCCTTCTTTAGCTATGTTAGAAACCTGGGAGGAAACTCCCAGATATGCTCAGAGCTAGTTCAAAATGATGTGAAGATTACTGATCCTACAGACATTGCCAACATACTGGCTGACAGGTTCAGTGCAAACTTCTCCCCTCCCCAAAAGGAGAGATATCTATACCAAACGATTGCAGCCCCCAAACATCTCCAGCCCAAGTGAGAACTGCTCTCTCCAAAGCAAAAACACAGCATCCATGGGACCTGATGGTGTCCCCGGCTGTGTGCTCCATGAACTCAATGAGGAATTAAACCCACAGCTAGGACAGCTGTTTAATCAAAGTCTTACCTCTGGATACGCACCCAGGAGTGGCGCACTGCAACTGTGGTACCACTTCACAAAGGTGGTGCCTCCACCGACCCTGGAAATTACCGCCCATTAGCTTGACAAGCCTTATCTGCAAAGCCATGGAGAGGATCATAATGGACCTCATAAATAAAGACATAGGAATTTGCAGACTTTGGATCCAACCCAGTTTGGCTTTGTCAAAGGCAGTTCATGCCTTTTAAACTTGGTTGACTTTTTCGAAACAGTCACCAAAGCCATTGATGAGGGAAAGGCAGTCCATACAGCCTACCTCGATCTGGCTAAGGCCTTCGATACAATACCCCATTCGGGTATCATTGAAAAACTCATCAGCTTAAATGTCAACCCATACATTACAAGATGGGTTGCAAACTGGCTGAGTGACAGAACCCACAGGGTCAGAGCTGCTGGCGCCATGTCAGACTCAAAGCCTGTCACAAGTGGTGTCCCACAGGGCTCAGTCCTGGGCCCACTCTTGTTTGGCATCTACTTTTCCGAAGTACAAGCAAACACAGGAGGGTTATGGCTGACAAAGTTTGCAGATGACTGCAAACTGGGCCATAGTAGAAAACACATCTGACACAGATATCCTTCAGAAGGGTCTCACAGAAACGGATAACTGGTGCCAGAGCCACGGCCTAAAGTTAAATGCCAAAAATGCATAGTCATACCCTTCGGGAAAAACAAGGTTACCCCTAGCTACCAAATAGGTGGCAATCCACTGAGCACAGAAGAAGTTATCAGGGACCTGGGGACCCAGGTTGATAGTAGTCTGTCATTCGACACCCATGTAGCTAAAGTAGTTAGGAAGACCTTCTACATTGCCCACCTTATCATGAAGGGATTCTCATCTAGATCAAAGGAGGTCATAGTCTCCCTTTACTCATCACTCATCAGACCAATGATTGAGTACAATGCCCCATTCGAATGTATCTGACCCGACACTTGCAGCAGCTGGAGAGGCCACAAAGTTCCTCACCAAAAGGATAAAGGGTCTCAAAAATCTGTCCTATGCTGCCCGACTGAAAGAACTCCAGCTCTATTCAGTCGCCACCGCTTGCTCAGAGGTGACCTTTGCCTAACATACAAGGCCATGTCAAACCCAGATTTGATGAATATGCTTCACCTCAAAAATCTAGATCCATCAGAGCCACAAGGGCGGAGACTTAAACCTTGACACGGCTATTAATAGGACGTGCTGGAGGGATAGATTCATCACCCAAAGACTCCCTATGCTGTGGAACAAAATCCCGGTACATGTGAGGCAGAGCACCTCGCTGGCCTTGTTCAAGAGAAATCTTGACCAATGGATGGGAGATCGCAGATATACCCCAGGGATTACCTCAGTGTCACTGCTCGACAGAGGCACAGCAAAATAATGGGTATAGTTCCCCATACTAAAGGGGTGGCGTAAGCCACAAAACGATGGGCTAGGCTTGTAAATGCCCTCGGGCAGATAGCCTAGTATGAACCTATGAACCTATGAACCTATGAACTCCAGGATGAGTTTAACTACACTGAAAGATAGACATCTACTTTCATCAACCATAGTCTTCTGAACCCTAGGAATTCTACCTGCTCATCACCCCCCCAACCAATACTAATCCTGAAAATGTTATGTGTAACTTAGTTGAATAGATCATTACAAAAACCTCAGCTCATATCAGGAGTGTTAGAATTCTGACTAATGCTCTTTCCACTCCTTTACTTAATGTATATGGCACAATCATTCCTCAGAATGCCTTTGTTTATATATATATATATATATATATATATATATATATATATATATATATATATATATATATATATATATATATATTTTTTGAATGTGTAACTTAACGAGGAAAAGAGACAAATCCTGACCAGACTACAAAATAAGACAGCAAAAATGGCTACCAACCTTCTACAATACCTCAACACAAATGTAAACAAGGAAAGTTGACAAAGCAGCAAATTTTTGAATCTACAGCACAGTTCTATGAAAAAAATTCCATTGAAAGGCAAATGGATTGCTTAAGGAGATATGACCATTAAATGAGTATTAAAATATTAGCTGATCTTCAGAGAAGAGCTCTGCGGTGGGCTTAGCAATTACAGAGAGAGAGGGAGAGAGAAGGAGAGAGAGAGACCTCTTTTTTTGTAATTGTGTGCAATAAACTAGCAGCAGGTTTCCCTTTAACATGTTGCTTTTAATTTTTGTTTTTTTTGCTGCAGTTGGGGGAGTGTTGTGAAAGACAAAAGGACAAGGTGAACTTATTGAATTTATGTGTCCTTCTTGTAGAAGACTGCTGATGTCAGCCATGTTTTAAACAGCAGAGGAATAACTTTACACTCCTGACCAATTTTATAAACAGAGGAAGTAGTGTAGCTACAGGCTTGAGTGGGTGTGTGTCAACCCATTAATGCAAAGACAAAAAGATGTGCTGTGCCTTTCTGTCAGTAACATGACATGTAGGACTATAGTGATTAGAGGATAGCATTGATTGTAAGGTTCATAGCTTCATAGGTGTTTACTAGGCCAACGGCCCTGGAGCCTTTACAAGCTTAGCCCATAGAAGTGCCCTGGCATCATGCCACCATTAATTCCTGGTGCCTCTATCATGTAGAGCCACTGGAGTGATTCCCAGGATGAACTTTCTATTTCCCATCCACTCATCAAGATTTCTCTTGAAAAGGGCCAGTGAGGTGCTCTGCTTGACATGTATGGGAAGTCTACTCCAGAGCATGGGCAGTTTCTGGGTTATGAACCTGTCCCTCCAGCATGTTCTGTTGATTGTGGTAATGAGGTTGAGGTCCCTGGAGCGTATGGTGCAGAGGGATTGGGATTTCTTTATGTGTAACATTTCTAACAGGGCTGGGTCAGACATGGCTTTCTAAGTCAAGCAGAGATCGCTTCTTAATAGACAATATGAGACAGAGAAAAGCTGAAGTTTTTTTGAGTCTGTCCATGTAGGGCATGTGTTTAAGGCCTAGGCTCCTCTTCATGAGGTACCTTTGTGGCCTTTACAGCTGTTGCAGGTGTTTAGTGAGGTACATGCCAAATGGGGCATTATACTCGATGATTGGTCTAATCAGGGAAGAGTAGAGAGAGATGATGACCTCTTTCTTCCTGGATGCAAAACCCTTGGTAATGAGGTGTGCCACACAGAAGGACTTTCTGACCACAGTGGCAATGTGGTGATCAAAGGAGAGGTTGCTGTCAACCTATGTCCCCAGATCTCTTATAACAGCTTCAGTGTTCAGTAGGCTACCATCAGTGTGGGACACATTTTTTGGCATTAAGCTTAAGGCCATGGTTTCAACACCAGTTGTTGCTCTCAGTGAGGCCTTTCTGTAGGATGTCTACATCACTTGGGGAGTTAATAATGGCTCCCAGATTGCAATTGTCAGTGAACTTGGTCAGCCAGAGTCCCTCCATGTTGGCCTGGACTTCTCTGAAGTAGATGCCAAACAGGAGAGGACCCAGGACGGATCCCTGTGGGACTCCACTCGTGACTGGTCAGCAGTCTGACTTGGAGTCTGCTACTTTCACACTGTGGGTTCTATCTGTGAGCCAGTTTGCAACTCACCTAGTGATATAGGGGTTGATGCCTAGTTGGTGAATCTATCAATAATTCCTAAGTGGGGAATGGCATCAAAGGCCTTGACCAGATCGAGGTAGGCTGTATGGACTGCCTTGCCCTCATCCACAGCTCAGGTGACTGATTCAAAGAAGTCAACCAGGTTGAGCAGGCATGATCTACCCTTCACAAATCCAAACTGCGTGGGATCCAGAGTTTGGAGATTCCCTATATCCTTGTTAATTAGGTCCATGATGATGCGCTCCATAGCCTTACATGTCAGACTCATCAGGCTAATGGGACGATAATTCCCAGGGTCTGTAGTCACTCCCCCTTTATGGAGAGGGATGACTGTAGCAGTGTGCCATTCTGTAGGGACAAAGCCTGAGGAGAGGCTGTGATTGAACAGGGCACACTAGTGTGGTGCCAGTTCACTTTGTAGTTCATGCAGAACACAGCCAGGGGTATTATTGGGTCCCATGGAAGCTGTATTCTTGGCCTTGGACAATGCAGCTTTAACCTGTGCTGCAGTAATGCTAGGTGCCTGGCATTCTTCCGGTATTGTGATTGGTCCTTTGGAGGGGGAAGAGGGGTAAAGTTAGCACTGAGTCTGTTGGCCAGTATGTTGGCAATATCTGTTGGCTCAGTATAGGAGGTACCATTGCGCAGTAACTCAAGCAAACCTGGGTACTGCCATGGAGATTCTTGATATAAATGTAGAAGGTTTTGTTGTTGTTTTTAGTGTCTGCCACAATTCTGCCTTCATAGCTAGTTTTACAGGTTTTGATGAGGGATCTCAACTTTTTGTTGAGGTTAATAAAGGAGTTTTTTCAGTCTTGGGACTTCACCTTTTTCTTGCAACAGTTTCTTCCTTCTGTTGTAGAGTTTGTTAATGGCAGGGGACCACTAGATTGGCTTCCTTTTTTTGGAGGAGAGCATCTTGGTTCTGTTGGGTATGGCTAGTTCCATGCATTTATGTACGTGTTCGTACAGTGCATTGGTGTATGATTCAGCAGTCATGTACCTATTTTCCATTTGCATGGGTGCTGTGAATTTATCCACATTTGTTTTTAGAAGCCCAGAGTCAGCTTTGGAGAAGATTTTCATGGTAGTTACCTTTGCTGGTGGTATGGGTGAGATGTGGATTTCCATAGTAATTAGTTTGTGGTCAGATCTAACCAGAGAGAAATTGACTATTGGTGTTGAGCAACGGTTTTCCATGTTAGTAATAACCAGGTCAAGGATGTTGCTTCCTCTAGTGGGGTAAAAATGAGCTGGTCCAGCATATTGGAATAAATGAATTCCAGGAAGCAATGGGCAAGTGTATTAGTGATGAGTAATTATCCCAGTTGATGGAGAGGTAGTTGAAGTCACCCAGTATGAGAGTGTTGGGGTGGACCCCAATAGTTTCCAGGGTGCTTAAGAATATGGAGTGAGAATCTTAGGACATGGCTGGGGACCTATAGCAGGCTATGACTTAAATCACCATCTTACCCACTGTTAGTTGCACCTGATGTATCTCCGATGTGTTATGTTGGGCTACTAGTCTGGAGGTGTGCATATCCTTCATGAATATGGAGACACCACTGCCTTTGGAGCTTTGGTCCATGTTCTGAGGCTGAAGGGTGTGGAATGAGTTATAGCCTGGTAGTGCAGGGGTGCTTTCTGCTGCTTTAAACCAGGTCTGCATTACAGCACAAATGTCGATGTTCTCTATTTTGAGGAGTGCTTCAAGTGAACGTATCTTGAGATTTAGACTTCTAACATTGAGCAGCATTGCAGATTGCATTTATTTATAGCTGTTATGGTGGTAATTTGGTCTTCGGAACACTGCCTAAAAAAGGCACTATAGGGGTGGCAAGAACCTTAGCCAGTATCCAGAAACCTAAGGGTGACAGATGCAGGCCACCTCTGGCAAAGCATCGACGTCTGTCAATCATGTCATCCCAAGCAGACAGATACTGGATCCCCTTAGAATGACACCAGAAACTTAGCCAATTGTTGAAGTCAATCATTTTCTGCTTGTACTGCAGTATCATTCTGGGTAATGGTAGGATGCTGCTCTGGGCTAGGTTCATAACTGCCTGGGCCAAATAATCTGAGAGCTCCTCCATGTCTCTTTTCATGTAGTCCAGGGAGGTGCATCTCAGGTCATTCACACCCACATGGACAGTGACAGAGTCATACTTGTACTTGTAGTGGAGTGACCTGAGTGCATGTGTTATGTTTTGGATCCTGGCACCCGACAGACAGCTGACTGTTACCTTCTCCTTATTCAACCTGGTGAATGGGACATCATTGTGTCTCACTATATCTAGTCACCTATGATTAGTGTATTGGGCATGCTGTTTTGTCTTAGGGGCTTAGGTTGAGGGGCTCACTGTGTAGGTGAGCTATGTGTCTTGTGATTTGTGCTGCGTTCTGGTGGTTGAGTGTGTTTCCGATTTGGAGGTCTCTGCTGTTTGGGTAGATTTCTATTGAGAGCCTCTGTGAAGGTGGGTGTGTGGTTTGTGTTTTTATGTGAGAGCTGTGATGGTGGGTGTTCTGGAGGGCTATGTGTTTCATGTGGTGTGGTGCAGGTATTGACCTTCTCCTCTTGACCAGATATTCTGGTCTTGGCTGGAGAGTGCATGTCTTCCAGTTTGGATATATAAGTGTATCTCTCACAAGTCTGAGTGTTGGGAGGTAAGAGGAAAGGGTTGTCTGTATACATGAGGCAGTTGCTACACTACTTCAGAATGCCGAAGTTCACCAGGTTAATAGGAGAAAACACAGGGAGATGACCTTTAGACATGCCAGTTGGGATGGTCATTATTAATAAGTACTGGAGCTGTTTCCTTATAGGACGTTTAGTGCTGTTAGCACTTATGTGTGCTACAATAATAGCTATAAGAAGCCAGATGATGTGTTAGGTGAATTATTCTTCTTCTTTCAGCTTTTCCCAGTTAGGGGTCGCCACAGCGGATCACCTGTCTGCTCAAGATTGGCAGTAGAGTTTTACGGTGTCGAGTTCCTAGCCTGGTGCCCAACCTTCCACAGAAGGCACACACTCACACCTAGAGCCAATTTAGAGTGTCCAATCCACCTACAGCATGAAGTGCTAGGCAAATAAGCTAGTTAACTGCAAGAGAGAAGAGAACTAGCAAGATTTAAGGGAAAAATTGAAGAGCAGACTTTCTGGCACCAGTAATAGTTTACCCTAGCTTAGTGGTGCTGCACGGCATGCAAACCCATGCAAATACGGGCTTTTAAAGCAGAAATTTGAAAGGGAGCTAGAAACCACTGCTCTTGTGATAGATAGGCAACCTAGTGCTTACCACTCCCATTGATGAGCTGAGAGGCTTCCCTCTAACACAGAAAGGTTTGGGGAACTCAGAAACTACAGTAAGCAAAAATTACTTTGGATTTTAATATTAAAAAATAAGGAATAGTAAAAATAATGAAACAATTTGATCAGTTCTGTACAGAAGACTTAATAGAAATAATTTTTTTAAGAAAGTGTAGTGTTTTTAAAATGTATTAGGATGAAGAGGGAAATATAAATGAGGAAATCTGGTTTATAATAAATGAAAATATTTAATAAAATGGCATGTGGCTAAAAGAGTTCAGCAAAATACGTTGACAAAGAGATACAGAATGAATGTTTGAATTTACAAAGACAAAGGGAAATTATTATATCAGCCATAGAAACAGGAATTCCTATGGCAGAGAATAGAAGTAAATAAAATATGTCAGAGAGGGGATGTTGATGAGGAAGAGGAAAGGGAATTTAGATCAAGAAGAGAGATATGAAACTCCTGAAGGAGAAATTGAAAAGTGATAGGAGGAAGCAAAAATGCACCTCTAGTTTTGAATGAACTAGATTCTGATTCATGAACAGAATAAGATAAGGCAGTGAATAGAGGAGAACAGCAGGAGACAGTAAATTCCGGAAGTAACAGATGTGTTTTAGAAGAGGTATACACTAGATAAAATGATATAGATGAAAATAATACAAATAATACACTGTATCAAGAAGGGAAAATTAGCACACTTCAGGAGAACAAGGGACAACTTCAAAGAACAGCTCATTCTGGCACATATTAACTATTGGAGAGTCTGTGTTAAGATGTCTGAAAATTATTGGCAAAGAATAAATACACATTCAGTTGTGGTGTCTGTACTTTATAGGGCAAACAATGAATGATATGAAAAAAGGAATATTTAGATTAGTAAAAATGAAACATTTTTGGTATAATTATTTGTGGTAAGAATAGTGATACTGAGAGAATAAAACTGGAAGAAATTAAAGGAAGAAGTTGGAAGGATAATGGAATTTGCTCAGGTTATGGTGTGAAAGTAATAGTTATGGATATTATTCTATCTTTTAAAAATGATGGTGTCAAAATATGTACTATAAACAGCATGATAAGAAAAATGATGTTATAGATGAAAAACTCTCACTTGTGTTTGTGGGAATATTTGTGGTTGGTCAGCAGAAATTTAATTTTAATTTAACTCATCAGACAAATAAGGTTTTGGGTCATGAATTTGGAAGGATCATAAAAACCTTTTTAGAATTGGAGCTAATAACTTTATGTTGGAGAGGAGCCACAATAAAGGAAAAGAGGTCTCATGATGGCTGTATTAAATGCAAGAAGTTTAAACAAGAGAAGAAAAAGTAAACATTAATATTATCACAGAGACCTGGTTTAGTGATTTCAATAAACCTTTAGATATTCTAGCAATATCACTCCTTTCATAATTTCAGGAATGAAAAGAGAGGTGGGAGAGTTTCAGTTTATATCAAAGATTACGTATATGCCCAGTGTTGTTATAATCGTCAAAATTCAGAGATAATGTCAGTGGAAGTTAGTGGGAATGGCTACAAACTGCAAATTAATGTTTTTACAGCACTACAGCAATGAATAATGAAAACCTGAGAAAATGTACAAGTAAGCGTTGCAGTTGTTTGTAATGAACATATTATGGGTGGAAATTTAAATCTCCTTCATTTAAATTGTGAGAAAATGTTGGGCTCAAATCAAGAAAATGTATTTTAGAAGCCTTGTCTCAATTGTCTTTAAATCAGCATGTAACTGCATCTACAAGAGACAACCATACTTTGGGTGTCATTTTATCTGCCCCTTAAATCATGGTATCCAATATCCAGATTAAAAGAACCATTGGGTAATTCAGATCACATGACTATGACGTACAAGACTGATTGCCCAGTAAATTGTTTTTAACAAATTGTTAGAAGAAAGTAATTATTACAAGGCTTACTATAATTCCATTAAACCAACAGTCAAAAGTGGCAACGGAAGGACTTTTTTTAAATGAAAGGAGGACATCATGGGGATTTTCATCAAGAAATGTGGAATATTTCATATAGCAAAATTAATTTTGTAATAAATGGATATGTGCCAGCTACAAATAACTGTTTGGGGCAGTAAAAGCCTTGGCTACCTTGGATGACAATATACATTAAAAGGGAGATAAAAGGAAGGAAAAAAGAGTTGGTTAAGAATGAGTCATCAAAAGATAAAAATATTTAAATATATTGAAAGCTTGTCAAAAGTGTTAAAGGGTCTATTAGGTTAGCAAAAAGAGGCTTTGAGTTGAAAATTAGGGACACAATGGATGGCAACAAAAAGTCATTTCATATGTATGCAAAAAAATGTTGAAAAAGTCAAAAGTCTTGGCAATAAGGTTGCATAGGTGATGATATAATTATTACACCTCAGAAAATGGCAGGATATTTTCCAGAACCATTTTTTATGTTCCCCAAGGATTATCTGAGAAAAGGTCTGGTTTTATTGAGACATCCAGTGAATGTCCATTAATTATAGAAGATATGTTTAGGAAATAAAGGTGAAACAACCCCTGGCCCAGACAATTTAAATGGAATGAAGAGAGGTTGTGGGTGTGTGGGTTCTTGGCAAGTATTAATGACAATCTGATTAAATGTTTAACATTTCTTTTTCAAAATCATTTTCAACATGAGTAGTGCAAATTAGACAGACATTTTGAGGTAACAAACTGTAAAGCCATAGCCTCATGTGCTTGACTGGAAAATAACTTTGAGATGATATTAATAAACATTATTCATAATGAAGAAAACAATACCTATTGTAATATTAATCAGGATGGTTTTACAAATGGAAGGCCTCCTATAAAAAAAATCTCATTTGTATTTCCACAGAAGTTGTTTTTGCCCTTCATAACAACCTTCAGGTTGATGTCATTTATTTGGACTTGTCTAAGGCATTTCATTATGTGTCACATATGTCAGTTATTGTGGCAGTTAAAAATGGGGTTTTGAACATTATGCTGTTAGATGGATAGAGAACTGAATAAATGGTGGGACAACTAAGATTTGTGTACAAGGGACTATGTCTCATGAATGCAATATCACTAGGGAAGTACCTCAGGTTTCACTATTGGATCCATTTTTTCATGTATTCATATCATCTTTTCAAGAGGTGAGTAAATATTGAATTGGTAAATTTACTGACAATTAAAAAAAAAGCTGGATTTCCATGTCGAATACATGATCAGTTAAAGTCCCAGTGTTATCTAGACATGCTGATTGGGCACAATTAAATAAGTCTGAATTTAATACTACTAAATGCAAAATTCATCACTTAGGTAAACTCAACTCAAAATTTCCATGTACTTTAGGTTCCACTATAATTAAGGTATATGAAAAAATAAATAATTGGGTGTTATAGTGGACAAAAGTTAGGTTTTACAGCCCATGTGAGCAAAGTAATTAAAATGTTATGCTACATTCAAAACCTTGTTAATCATTTAGAAATGTTGATGTTTGGGTGAAACTTATAAATCCATATTCAAGAGGTTTTTTTTCCTTTCATTCAAGAAACAATATTGCTAAAGTGTAAAGATTCAACATTAATTTTGTTGGGGGGTTACAAAGAAAATGAAGACAATAATTAATGTATCATATGAAGAGAAATGAAATAAACTGAAATTGTACTCCTTCTGTTATACAGTGATAACAGCAGATCTAATTTGGAGATATAAATGTTTAAAAATAATTATATGCAAGTAACACTGAATATTTAATTTTTGATGCATGACCAAATGACCATAAATAACAAGTTGCTAGTAAAACTAATAAAACATGAATACAAAATTAGGGAGAATTTTGTTTTTCATTTTAGGGCAGATAAAATATGAGATATGTTGCCTTTAGATACAAGGCAAGCAAAACAATGGGATTCCTTTAAGAGAATGGTAGATGAGTACTGTGGGTATAACGTCTGTTGGACATTAAATTAATGGAAATCCTCTGTTAATAGCCTCCTATGAGGCATCATAGCTTCTCATGACATTGTAACGTTCTTTGCTGCCTTGCATGAGTGTAATAAAAATCTTAAGTCACTATATCCCCTTTGACTTATATATGTTGTCTTGACAACAGGGTTAGTTTAGAGAACAGTGATCCTCATTTCATGATCCTTGCTCAAACTGGGCTCCACTCACAAACATACACTTAACTGCAAGGATATAAATTCTAAGCCCATGTATTTATTTAGAGAAAGACTGACTACAAGTCAATTTAGCAGCAAGAAACATCCAGGGAGAAGGGTGTAGGCAACACAACAAAAATAATTGCAGCAGGGGCCCTTCTCCCCTTTAAATTTAACTGACATTGTGCATACCAAAATATATGTCATACCTTACTTTAAAGGCCATTAATAGTGGGTTTAGCACTTGGGTAGAATCCTAAGCAGAACCCCACTAAAAAAAATCTAAAAGGCAACAAGAGAACTCTGCAGGAAAAAAGCCTGAAGAACTGCCTTACTCAAGGACATTTTGTTTCTGGAGTGAAAGCTCTCTTATCAGCTTGTCTCCATAGAAATATAAGAAACAGAAACATAGTTGCCTTCAGCTACAGGTTTCTCATGTTACACTGTGAACATTTATTTTTCTAAAGGAAAACTTTTCATTACATTCAATATTCTCCTATTTATTTGTTTCCACTTAAAACTTGTTAGATCAAGCCAAGCCCCTTAATCCAATAATTTCCTTATGCAAAAGTAAGAAAATGTATATCAATTCTACTTATATCATGATCTGTATACTTTTATACCCCATCTTCCACCTCAACAACACATGATTACAGCTTATTATTTTAAACATGCTTTTCTCCAGGCTTTCTTCTCTTACATTGCAATGCCTACACTTCTTAAGACTAAAAAAGAAAAAAGAAAGAAAGAAGAAAAAGGGGGCCATGAAATGTTTCTTAAAAATACTGTTAAAAATAACAATTGTCTTCCTTACAGTTACCCTCTTTCCCCTTCTTCACTTCCCTTTAATGTTCTTCCAAATATTAATAATATGAATTAAGGCAAATGCTTTGGAGTCCCATGCAAGTTTAAGAAAGTTAAAAAGTCAAATATTTCCAGTTTTTCTTGTTCAGCCATATTTCACAAATGTGATTGATAATGTGTAATCCCAATTTTTTCATCAATTTCTGAGTTGCTGATTTTTTTCCTGATGATCTCCATCTCCCAAATCCAATCCCTGGTTCATTTCTGATGTACTCCTGGTTCTTCTAGTCAACTCTTGTGCTTTTCTCTCTTTCTCTCTCTCTCTGTCAAGCATTTTCCTTTGAAGCTTTGGAAAGGTTTTCACTAGCATAGTCTTTCTATGGACTTTATTATAAGAAGAATAAGAAGGAGAATCCCTTTCTGTTTGATAGCTCACTTTTTGTTGGGCAAACTTTTCTTTTCCTCCTTAGCCTGTTCTGTATCAAAAAATGACTTTGATACTTCAGAAAAAATATTCTGAAGATAGTTGGATGCAGCAGCTTGAATTTCAGACTTGTCTCTCAAATTCCCTGACTGCTGGAATAAATACAGGTGGAGCAGTGGTGTAACGGTTAACATGTCACCTTACAGCAAGAGGTTCTTGGGTTTGATTCTCGGCTGGGGTGCCTTCTGTGCAGAGTCTACTTGTCCGCCCTGCATTTTCATAGGTTTCCTCCCACGTTCCAAAGACATGTGTCTGGAGTGTTTCTCCCCAAGCATCTGCTGAAAATAGGTTCTGTCCCAGTTGGACTTTACCAGTCAACAAATCTTAAATAAATAATATACTCCTCTCCTGCCTGGAGCTCAGTGAGTAATTATTTTCCACAGACACTGTACTATCTCCCACTTTAAGTACTTTGACCTACTGCCAATGTTTTGTCAGAATCAACTCTTTCTGCTGGTAGGATTGCATGTTTACTAATACAGGTCTTGGCTGCTTTCTCATGGCCAGCTTTGTAGCATACACATGATGCAACCTTTCAATTAACTACTCCTGCTGTGGAATACCAGTCCAGTTGCTTATCTATGCTGTTATAAAATTAATACAATCTGTTCCTTTCAGTTTCTCTGTACAGCAGAAAATCTCAGGTTTTCCTTATGTGCTCTGTCCCCAAATTCTACCATTTTTTGAAGCATCTCTTCTTGAACAGTCTCACACTCAGTTTTTCTTCATTTTGACTTCTGATTGTTACAGTTTTCTCAGTGTATCTGAATATCTATTTAAACCTTCTTTGATTTTTTTCCAGCCTTTTGTCATTTGAGTTGATATACACTTTCAGTTTTTCATTTATTTTAATCAGCTTTGAGCGCATCTGACTTTTTTCTTCTAGATTACTGGAAGTCATGTCTTGCACCAAGTCTAGAGCTTGAACTACTTTTTGTTGAACAGCTGCAAGATTCTTCCCAGCCACTGTCTTCTCCTCATCTTTTGTTGCTAATTTTCTTTCAGGTTCTCGAAATTTCTTCTTTGCTAGTATCCAAGTAGTGCATTTACTAGCCAGTAACTGAAATTTACCTAAAAAGGCAAATTCACTGTCTCTGTTTTCTGAGTTTCTGTTTTCACATTATGAGAGCTGAAATTAAGCTGTTACTCAGTGTGCAGCCATCTTAGAAGTCTCCAAACAAAGGCAAGAGTCTTAAGCAAAGGAGGATCATTGTTTGAGATGACTGTATAATTTAATTGAGAGTTTCTCTTTTCTCCACTGTTGTCCATCTATTGTATAAGTATGTATAAATTCTGGAGTTTGGGGCTTGCCCCTCACAAACCCATTTGGAAAAATATATTTTAATCTTAACAGGTGGACTGTACAGGAAATTGTTTTTTGATTAGCTGTAACTGAGCAATTTTCTGACATAGCAAACCCAGCCCTAGAAAATCTAAAGGTGTTACTACTCAATTATTGCTGCCTAATCAAGAAACTCCACACCCTCTAAGCTCTCCTCACCTTGGAGAATGCAGATGTTTGAGCAGTTACTGAAACATGATTTAAAGCTGTGGAGATCACCTCAGCAGTGCAGGGATATAATGCATTCCACACATTTTGACTGGCTACTGTACAGACAAGGACTAAGGGTGGAGGTGTCTTGCTTTTCTTCAAAAACAATCATACCTCAAGGCTGGTCAAACAGGATGATACACTTGAACTTCTGTACATCCAAATCACCATAGGCAAAGTTCCATACCATATCCTTGCAAGCTATAGGTCCCCCTCTATGAACCAGGAAACCCATAATCTATGCCTATGCTTACTAGAGACACTCAACACTTACCCACTACCGTATTCATGGGTGACTTTACCTACCCCACTATAAACTGGAAATCACGCATGACCCTAAAAGTGCAAGTCCAGAGATTTCTGATCTTTGTCAACACAAACACTCACTAGGGGTGGGAACATACAGGATTTAGTCCTCACTAACATGGGAGAATGCTGCAACCCACCGCCAGAATAATGTCCTCTCTGGGGAGGTTGGACCATAAAGCTGTCTGCTTTCAAATAAAAACAAAACCCAAGAATTATGCTAATCCTGGAACATTTAGAAAATATTCTAAGGCAAACTTCCTACTATTAACAGATTAACAGCATGAAGTACAACTTCACTCCCAAGCCCTGAGAACACTGTTGCCCGTATGGAATTGTTCACAGAGACCCTGTACAATCATGCCAATAGATGCAAAGGGACAGATGTGCCTACAGGGAATAAACACAAAACAAACAAAAACAAGCCACCCTAATGGAACCCCAATATAAATAGATTGTACAACAAAGGGAAGAAAGTCATAGCAAAACCAAGGAAGTACAATGCCCAGCAGGATAAAAAAATCTCTCATCAATCTAAACAAGGAACTCAGATGACAAATCAAATGTACCATAAGGCTTTCTTTAGCTATGTCCACCACATCAAAGGCAGTACATAACAATATACAGAACTAATTGCAAACAGAACCACATACACTGAGCCAAAAGATATAGCAAATCTATTGGCCAAGAAGTTCTGCTTCAGTTTTACCCTTCTCTGACCCTCAGCAACCCCTCTGAAAATACCATTGAACATAACAACCCCCAACTATCACTAGAGAGCATGCCCTTGACATATTCTCCAAGGCCAAGAACACAATGGGCCATGATAATACCCCATGATGCCTCCTAAATAGCATGAAGTACAACTTGTCAGGACCACTAGAATCATTATTTAACCAGAAACTCCAGACAGACTTCATTTCATGTGTATGGAGAACTGCAACAGTCATCCCTTTGCACAAAGGTGGACCATCTATGGACTCTAAAAAAAAAACTACACACCCATAAGCCTGACCAGTCTCATATGCAAAGTCATGAAAACAATTATCATGGAAATGATGTCACAGGAAATCTTTAGACACTAAAACTAACCCATTTTGGTTTTGCCAGCTCAACCTGGACAAGGGCAAAATGGTTCATACTTCCTACCTTGATCTGAACAAGGCACTTGATACAATACCCCACTTGGGCATTGTGGACAAATTCATAGTATTAGGTATAAACCCCTATGTTACCCAATGGATAGCCAGGTGGCTCTCAGATAAGACCCAAGAGGTCAGGATAGGGAAGTCCACCAACATAAAGAGACTGGTCACTAGTGGTGTCCCTCAGGGCTCTGTGCTGGGTCCACTCCATTTTGACATCTACTTCTCTAAAGCCAAGTTCAACATCAAAGGCCTCTGGATGGCCAAGTTTGTTGAGGATTGCAAGCTAGGTGCATTCATAGAATCCCCCTGAGATACAAATATCTTCCAAGAAGGAGTCTGGCAAATAACTGTTGTCAAAGGCATGGCCTAAAACACAGTGCCAAGAAATGCATAATATTATCCTTTGGGAAGTTGGATACCACTGCAAAGTACCTCATTGATAATACACCCCCAAGAGCAGATCCATTACTCAGGGATTTGGGGATGCTTGTAGATAGTAACCTGCCCTTCAACAATTATTGTCTACCATAGTAAAGACATCTTTCTATGTTGCATGACTTATAAGCAATGGTATTGCATTTAGGTCCATGGAAGTCATTGTTCCAATGTATTTGGCCTTCATCAGCTCAATCATTGAGTACAACTCTCCCTTCACTATGTACCTGGCCAGGCACACAGAAAATCTGGAATGTCTACATGGTTTCCTCACCAAAAAATTGATTCATCATCTATTAACATCAGCTTCTTAGGCATTAGAAGTGAATGAGAAGATGGCATCCAAACTGAATGAGCAGCTGGAGGGAACTTATGTCCACTGAGTATGTGGATATTCTTTTAACTAGAGAGCAGGGCTACCACATATGGGTCAAGGTAGACTTACTTTGGTGGATGTGAGAATGCAAGATGGCACAGGATGGTTCTGGCTAAGTGCTAAAGCCATGCAGAGGGCCCCTTGTATTGAATGGACTTGAATTAGGCATGTAGACCCACACAAACATAGTAAACACCATGGTATGCTAATTACGGCATAAGCAACTGAACTGCATGCTAATTAACCTATCCAAAACAGAGGAGTTATTCAACAAGCTATAAAGCAACCGTGTAGACTCAGTGCTGGTTTTCCCTGTGAATTCCAAAACATATTGGAATACAGCCAAGGAAAGGAATCTACAGAGAACGAATGTTAGGGGCTGCTATTGCTTTAATTCATGTGTTTGTGCAACAGGCTGAAGTCTGTGCTGCTGCTGATGCTGCTGCTGCTAATAGACCATGGCCAAGGAGGGGAAGGGTTTTTAGACCCCATTTAACTTTTCACAATCTGCATGGGTTGGAAATTGTAAAGTCCTACAGGGTGAACAGAGACACACTACAGGAACTCTGTAACCTCTGTCATTTTCAGTTCACATCAAGGGCAAATTGAGGGGAACCAACACCAGTGGAGACAAATGTACTGATAACAATTAGAAACATTTCATTGACTAATAGGAGACATGCTGGGCATGTCACAGGCATCAGCATCCAGGATCCTACATCAATTCCTGAATGCTATAATCCAACATACCAGTGACTACATATATTTTCCCTATACACCTGAGGACAGGGCCACAAATATGCAGGAGTTCTACCCTGTAACACTCTACTTTGAAGTACTGGGTGGTATAGACTGTACACATACAGAAATCAAAGTATCACCAAGGGAACAGGTAAGGGTGCATATAAATAGAAAGAGCTTCCACTCCATTATCTGCCAAGTTACGTGTAACACTAAGGGAATCATCTTGAATGTGTGTGCTGGCACTGCAGGCAGTTACCATGACTCACATATCTGTCACAGCTCCCAACTGTATGAGATGTTTACTAGGGGTGATATCCCACAGGGTCAATAAATGGGGGATGCAGGTTATGCACTGGAACTGGGCTGATGACGCCCATCAGAAATGCACACACCAAGTGAATGCTATAATGAGGCACATGTTCAAACAAGAAATATCATAGAGTGTGTGTTTGGCTGCTGAAGTCATGGTTATGGTGCCTAGAAACATCTGGAGGAGTCCTGCATACAATCCACTTATGTGTACTGAAATCCTCAACATCTGTGCCATGCTTCACAACATCATCTTGAGAAACAGCTTCAGCAGGACCAACAGTGGGAAGGGACATACATCCCACCACTATTGGCAAAGTCACCACAGACACACAGAGGTGAGGAGTCAGAGGGGGAACCAGCAGCTGCTGTTAGTGTAGGCAAACATAGGCATGCTCAATATGCCCTTGCATTGGCTAAGAGGCAACACATAGCACACTCACTCACCACCTAAGGGACTAAAACCATTATCCTATGCTCATACATACAGTAATATTGATGCCAGGCAATGCTCACAACCTTTACCTACTCATGTAATGACTATATACTCCTAACATCAGACAAAGTCAGCCCTGAACCAAACTGTAGAAACTGCCAGATTTACAAGATAAGTCTTGAACTTGGAATGTTAAAAAATGTGTAATAATGCAAATAAATGACATAGCTTTGCAAACTGTTATTTGGTAATGTAAGTAAGTAAAAGATGGTTGATTTTTACAGCAATGACTTTAATTTGTGACAGTAGTGACATACGTGAATACATATGTCCCCTATCTAGAAAAAGGCCTCAGGCATCAAAGATTCACACATTCATACCTCTTGAAAGTACTGATGGGAACAGAATGTTTTCAGTTTGGCCTCATGCTTTTGTACTGGCAAATCTTTGAAGAAAGAAGTTCATAGGTTCATAGGTTCGTAGGTAGGTACTAGGCTATTGGACCTGGGGGCTATATAAGCCTAGCCAAAAAAGTTTTCTGGCTTTCACCACCCAAGAAAGTTATTTTCCTGTGCCCCTGTCTAGCAGAGCCACAGAAGTGATCCCCGGGGTGAATTTCCTATTTCCAATCCAGTTGTCGAGATTTTTCTTAAAGAGGGCTAATGAGAAGCTTTGCTTGACATGAATGGGAAGTCTGTTCCAGAGCATGGGAAGCCTCTGGGACAAGAATCTATCCCTCCAGCATGTCCTGTTTATTGTGGTGACAAGGTTTAGGCCACTGGAGTGTGTGGCTCAGAGAGATTGGGGTTTCTTTCAGTGTAGCATGTCCAACAGATCTGGGTTTGACATGGCTTTGTATGTTAGGCAGAGGTCGCCTCTGAGTAGGCGATAAGCGATGGAGTAGAGGTGGAAATGGTCTGTGTATGGCATCTGTTTGAGGCCGGTAATCTGCTTTTAATGAGATATTTCTGTGGCCTTTCTAGTTGTTGTAGATGTCTTGCGAGGTACATGCCAAATGGGGCATTGTACTCTATAATGGGTCTGATGAGGGATGAGTAGAGAGGAACAATGACCTCTTTTTTTCTGGAGGTGAACCCCTTTGTGATGAGGTGTGCCACATAGACGAATTTCCTGACCACTCTGGTGATGTGATTATCAAAGGAGAGACTACTGTCCACCTGTGTTCCAAGGTCTCTTATCACACTTTTGGTGTTTAGTAGGCTACCATCTTTGTGGCAGTTCATGGGTACAATGTTTTTCCCAATGGGGATGACAATGCACTTCTTGGCATTGAGCTTGAGGCCATGACTTTGACACCAAGCATCAGTCTCAGTGAGGCCCCTTTGTAGAATGCCCACATCATTAGGTGATTCTGTTAAGGCACCTAGTTTGCAGTCATCTGCGAACTTCATTAGCCAAAGACCTGCTGTATTATTCTGGAGAAGTAGATGCCAAACAGGAGAGGACCCAAGACTGAGCCCTCTGGTACTCCACTTGCCACTGGTCTGAAGTTGGATTTGGAGTCAGCTACTTTCACTGTGTAGGTTCTGTCAGTGAGCCAGTTGGCCACCCATCTTGTGACATAGGGATTTATGCTTAGTCTTGTGAGTTTATCTATAATTCCAGAGTGGGGGATGGTGTTGAAAGCCTTGGTGAGGTCAAGACAGGCTGTATGCACCACCTTACCCTCATCCACAGCTCTGGTGACTGCTTCAGAGAAGTCATTCAGTTTTAGGAGACATAACCTACCTTTTACAAACTCAAACTGAGTGGGGTCCAGAGTTTGGAGGTTACCTATGTTTTTGTTTATAAGCTCCAAGATGATACGTTCCATGGCCTTGCAGACCAGGCTCATCAAGCTAATGGGGCAGTAGTTCCCAGGGTCCATGGTGGGTGCCCCCTTTGTGGAGTGAGAAAACCATTGCTGTGCACCATTCAGTAGGCACAAAGCCTGAAGTGAGGCTATGACTGAAATTGGTACTTAAGTGGGGTTCCAGTTTGTTCTGTAGTTCATGCAGAATGCAGCCTGGGATATTGTCAGGTCCCATGGATGCTGTGTTCTTGGCTGTGGAGAGTACGGTCTTTACTTGTGCAGCTGTGATTACAGGGGCTTTGCATTTTTCCAGTATAGTGATGGGCCATTTGGGGGGTGGGGGGTGAAGTTTGCACTGAACCTATCTGCCAGGATGTTGGCAATATCAGTTGGTTCTGTATATCTAGTGCCATTGTGCTGTAACTCAGAACAGATCTGAGTGTCGTCATTGAGATTCTTGACATAGCTGTTGAATGCTTTGTGGTTGTCTTTAGAATCAGTGGCAATTTTTTTTTGTAACTAGCTTTGGAGGATTTTATGAGGGATCTCAGCTTCTTACTGAGGCTGAGCAGGGAGTTCCTGCAATTAGGGGATTTTACTCTTTTTTGCAACAGTTCTTCCTTCTCTTGTAGAGTTTGTTTATGGAAGGGAACCACCAGATTGGCTTCCCTTTTTTGGAGGATAGCATGTTGGTTCTGTTGGGGATGGCACGATCCATGCACTCATGGTATGTGCTTATACGGTGCATTTGTATAAGATTCAGCATTCATACCTCTATTTCTGTCTGCATGGGTGTCGTGAAGCTTGCCATTTCTGTCTTAAGAAGCATGAAGTTGGCTTTGGAGAATTTTTTTTATGGTAGTTTCCTTAATGGGGGGTGGGGGTGGGATATTGATATCTAGAAAGATTAGCTTATGGTCAAATCTGACCAGCGAGGAATTGACCTCTAGCGTGGAACATTGGTTGTCCATATTGGTAATGAATAGGTCCAGGATATTGCTGCCCCTAGTGGGGGTATGGACAAGCTGATCCAGGGCATTGGAATTTATGAATTCCAGAAAGCGTTATGCAAATGAGTTAGTACATGAGTAGTTTTCCCAGTTGCTGGTGGGGTAGTTGAAATCACCCATTATTAGGGTATTGGGCTGTACCTTAATATTACCCAGTATATCAAGAAACATGGAGTGGGCATCCTGGGGCATGGCAGGGGATCTGTAACAAGCTACAACCTGGATTGCAGTCTTGCCAAGTGTTAGTTGCACTTAGATAATTTTGGATGCATTATGTTGAGCAACTAGCCTGGAGGGATGGATATCTTTAATGAATATGTACATGCCCCCTCCTTTAGTGTTTTGGTCCAGGTTAGTTGGCCGAAAGTTGTGGTATGAGTTATAGCCTGGTAATGCAGGGATGCTCTCTGCAGCCTTGAACCAGATCTCTGTCACTGCACAGATGTCAATGGTCTCCATTTTAAGGAGTGCCTCAAGTGAGTGCATTTTGAGGTTTAGACTTCTAACATTGAGTAGCATTACCCTCAGATATTGCTTGCTTATACCTGCCATGATGGTGAGTTTGCCATTTGAACCTTGCCTAAAAAAGACACTAAAGGGGTAGCAAGAGCCTTAGTCAGTGTCCGGAATCCTAGGGGTGACAGGTGCAGGCCATCTCTGGCAAAGCATGGTGGTCTGTCGATCATGTCATCCCAGGCAGACAGACACTGCATCCCCTTTAGAATAACACTAGAAGCTTAGCCAATTGTTGAAGTCAATAATTTTGTCCTTGTATTGTGGTATCATTCTGGGTGATGGCAGGATGCTACTCAGGGCTTGGGTCATTACTCTATTTTTGTTTTTCTTGGATCGCTTGTCTGTGTACTTAATAAAGGATTTTTGACTGGAAACAGACTGCCTGCCTTGCTTGGATTACTTTCGAATACTTAGTAATGCTGTACAAAATTATATATTTTTTATTATTTTTTTTTTTTTACTTAAGACGAGTTTAAGTTCACTACTTCTACTACTATTTTCTGATCTGATCAATATACAGTGATTAACTAGAGATATATGGACTGAAAATCTTCCACTCAGAGAAGTTTCTTACACTGTTTGGTTTTTGGACCTACTATACTTGTTTAGTGGGTTGTTTTGAGACATCAGGGATGCCATGGCGATTACTTGTTTTTCTTATGTGTTATACACATACACAACTCTCCTCACCTTCAGGTTCCCTAGCTACACAGTTCCCTATTTATAGTGTAGATTCATGCCTGTGAGCACAGTAAATATGTAAATGAGGTGTGAACTCATTAGACTCGCTGAATCCCAAATTCTTGGCTCTGTGTGGCAAATGTAAACATAGTGTAGGCACTCCTTCAGTGTTTGTTGCTAATGAATTGCAACTGTGAATGATTACTGGTAAGAGAAGGAAAACACAACAGCAATTCAGACTACCTTACTTCCAGTGGGTGTGTCAGTCAGGTTACCCTTAGAAGTAATTGTATCAAGGTTTTAAATGTAAGTAAGCAGAACACATTTCTCAATTTCTGTTCAGTAATACCCAAACTACCCTGCATTTTTTGAAAACTGTATAGCATTGCCATTTAATATTTAGGGCAATGATACAAAATGGCTGACAGACTTCATGTCTCAGATTACTGCTCAGATAAGAGAAGAATGAGCAACATACACAGAGATAAGACAGAGCTGCATTTCTGCAAACAATAGTCATAAAGTGCTACATCTGAAATTAATAAATGTACAAACAACTCAGAAGTGTATAAGTGTCATATGTCTTTATTGAATTATCACTTGTGACATAGGCATATTTACATTTATACCAAGGTAATTAAAGTGTATTAACAAATCAACATTAACAAACATTATACTTCACATATGTTGCTATATATCATATAACCTAAGGAAAATTACATAAATTATTCAATACTTGCCACTTTTTAAACAAGAAACATCTGTATTAAACCATCACTTACAACATAAGCAATCATATAGTTATATAAAGGAAAATAAACCACACAGACACAATTCTAGTTGCAAGCATGTTACATCACAAACCATACCGACACACTCCCAGTTGCAAACATTAGACATCACTTATAATCTACCCAATCATTTTCAGTGAAACATTATATAGCTCATTTAAGTCCTGCCTTCTTTTAGACTTCATTCCTCCCCTGTATGTATTGTTCCCACAATTCCAATTTTTCCTATGTTGTTTGATCCTACCCTTTTCTAAAGATCTCGGTTCCAATTGTTTTATCTTTGTTACTATATTTACTACTTCTAATGTAGTTGGTTTACCTTACCATTTCTAGATAATTCCAATTCTATATCATAGCTCAGAAAAATCATCTCCTTCATCACACCAATCTGCCCACCCAGCATCTCTGAGAGTGCATCCTGCAGGGAATCCTTAAAGTCCACTAACCCACTGCACTCACAGAAAATATGTTCAGAAGTACTTGTTTCTTTCCAGCCACACCTCCAACATTTGCTGTCTACCTAAGGAAAAATTGTCTGGAGTCTACTTGGGGTATAAAATATTTATGTAGAAAGTTTTAAGGAAAAATACTAAATCTTCCAGATTTTGTTGCATATTTGGGAGACATACATATATCCTCCCATTGTTTCTTTGTGAATTGCTTATCCAAACTCTTTTCCCAATCCTTTCTAACCTCATCTAATTGATTCTTATAGCTATCATGGAATATTTTGTATGCTGTACTAATTATACTTTTTTTAATGGCAGCTTCTGTTCTATATTCTGCTAAAAACTGTGCCAGTGCTGGTCTTTTGTTTTGTTGCACATGCTTGCGTGCACAATGATTTTCATTCTCTGGTGCAAAGCTGTTTCTGTGGCAAAGAGGGATAAGACACTCTTACTGTATTTTGAAGGTTCATTGGTGTGAGAGTTCAAATCCACACTTGTGTAAAAATATTTCATGTGTACTAATATATATTTTGTAGTGCAGCTTATTTTATACATTTCTTTTTTTTTAATGCCAGTATTTGTATTGTATTCAGCTTAGCGCAAACAAGGGAAACTGATAAACACAATAAATGTCAAGTAAAGTACTTCTTTGATAACCAGTACATCAGCTACACATGTGAATTACTTGTGTGTGTAACACATCTGCTAAACATGTTGGCCAACACAACAGATACTACCTGTAGATCAGTGTTCAAGTCCCACCTTAGCCTTTTAAGGAGGAAACCTAATAAACACTACTCACAAGGCTAAACAAACTTCAGCTTTGCTTGTCTTGTTTGTGTGATGCTTACCATTGTGCAAATTTGGAGTAATGTCCCACACACAAAGCAGACAGAACACCCACAGACAGGATGCAAACATCCTTGATTTCAAAAAGGATACATTGTTGCATATTTTGCTTTCAGTTGTGCAACACCACTTAGTGACATTGCACAGTGGTTAGCAACCTTCCCCAACACCTCCAGGTCCAGAACAACTGTAGAAAGGAAGCATACAGTCAACAATTTCAAAATGGATGCTTTCTATCAATTATATTGGGCAGCACACAAACACACTAAGTGGCACTGTATGGCAGTTAACACACAAAAGTTAATAATGAATAGGGAAATATCCAAACTTTATTTAACTCTTCCTGTGGCAGCAGGTGTAAGTGTAGGGCTGTAGTACAGATGGTCCTGGGTTTTAATACAGGAAATTCCAAATATTTTTACTGTTGTTTCATTTCACTTTCTATTAAATGTCACATAAAACATGTAAACATAATTATAAATAGCAATAAGTATGTATAGCAGTGGAGCTCATATGAATTATATGTATGACTAAGGGTATACAGACTACTATGTTTCTGTAATTATAATTGAGCTATCTGGCCTTGGATGGCCTTCAGACTTCAATAATACTCATGCATGCATGAATGTATAAAGCAGGACCTTATCAGGTCACACACATACATGGTTAACCCCTCAATTTGCCATGTGTGTTTATATATAATTCATGACTACATCTGAGAAGCATGTCTTCTGTGGCAAAGATGTAAAATCACCACTGTGGAAAAAAATGTTTTGTCTCTTATACATAGGTTTGAATCCCAGATTGTAAAAATCTATTTTATTAGTGTATAAAGCCAAACCAAAAATGTGTCATGAAATTTATGCCCCACTACATGTCTGCAAAGTTAAATCACCTAACAGTTCCAGCAGCAAACAACCCTCAAACTAATGCTGTGTCAAATTAACCTTCCAATTTCCAAAACTGCTTTCCATTCTGTTTGGCACTGTTGCTCTAAGATTAACATTCTGCAAAAGTGGTTAACATCATCATTCAGGTTTATGCACTACCAGTAAATAGGATAACATGCATTGGTGTGAAATCATTCTTAGCTATTGCTGTTCTCTCTGGTTGGACATGTCTGGTGGTAGAAGGGAAAGTGTCCAATTTAGGGTGCAGAGGTGGGTTGTTGTGATGTCCAGAATCTTTATTAGACTCCTTGTAAAGCACCACAGCTGAAGGCTTTGCAGGGGGACTGAACTGGCTCCCAGCACATGTCTGAGGCTTGGAATAATCTGGCCAAGGCTGTCTCTATTGCAGCCAGCATTCCATGCACTGAAGAACAGTGTAGGCATCACTTTAATGACCTGAAAATGTGAAAAGGGGTACACTCAACCAGTGGCTGGATGAGTTCAGGACTGGTAATATCCCACAGGTATGTAAGAATACTAATAAAGAGAATTTATAGTAGATATAAAGCTACATATAGGCAAGACTAGCATGCACAATGCTTTTTTGTTCTCTTCTCCTTATTCCACACCTAATGCAGAGGTTGCTGTGAATAAAGAGGCCCATGCTGAGCATCTAGAGAGACTGAGGGAAGCAAGGGATATGTATGCAGCACAAGAAAAGTATTATTGTACCTTTTAAATTAATTATTTTGCCATACAGTTGTAGCAGAGTAAGCATGTATATCTTAGCTGTAAAAGCAACTATGCATGCTTCAGTCTGTAGCACAAATTAACTGTAGGAGTCAAGTGTAAGACTGTAGTCAGATGTTGTGGTTCAAATACCACAATTAACAAGTATAAAATAGTACAATTGTTTAAAAATATTACATAAATTTTCTACACAAGTGGCATAAATGCCTTGCTGTTAACTTAATCAGTATAATTGGACCAAGCATATGTGCAATATCTGCACATTGCAAGGATTATTTTGAGCAATCCTTAATTATAGTTTGTAGTTAAGAAATATACTTAAATGTAAAAGTTCAGGTAAAATACTTTATTATTGTGATAATGTATTGCATGTCACAAATGTTGCTACTAATTTTCTCCTTTTTTCTCCCACCCCAACCCTTATCTCTTTTTTTCTATATATTATCAAAACTTTTCCATGTCATCCATCTCTGACAAATCACAAAATGCTTTACAGCACAGGGAGGTAGATTAACCCCAGTGGTTTAGCCTGCCCCAGCTCCACCAGCTCTGTCACTGATGCCCAGAACATCTGGGGCCCAAACTCACAGTACTGTCTCTGCTGCCCCTGCATTACCTGCAACCTCAGGTAGCACTACCCCAGCAGCTGGTGCAGTGATACCCTCCATGAGTATTGGTGCAGGTGGGGATTTCATCACCCACCAGGAGATGCTGGGGTTAGTGTGTAGGGGATGGTGATGACAGTCCTGTGGATGAGGACTAGATTCTCACTGCCCCCATGTTTGATGGGTATGGGCATCTGTTGTTGCCTCCCTAACCCCAATCATGGTGTTCCCCTACTTTTTATGTCCCTCACCATCCCTATGTCTTGTCTTGTTTGCTCTGTTTGTTTGCATATGTTCCTCAGCTACCCTTCTTACCTGACCCAGAAATACCTACATCCCTTACCCAACATTCCTCTCTTACTGAAATAAAAAAAGGGCACCTATCCTACAAAGATATCATCCCATACATAGCTCTCCACTTCACACATGTGTTTTCTTGACACACTTGATTTTGTCCAGTTGGCTGTACAATATGATTGCATTGTTGTCACCCCTCTTTGTTGAGGTGACAGTCCAAATTCAGCTAATGATCTGTTTATATTTTTATTTTACACTGTTGAAGAAGTGGATAGCTCTGGTTCTTTCCTAGCCTCTCCTGTACATTCCTGTATTACTTTACCTTTGTTCTTCTCCCTGCTTTGCCACTTTCATATCTACCCAATTTTAACACCTTTAATTTGGTCAAAAAATAGAATCACACACAACACACATAACTAAAACAAAAAGCAATAGAGCCCTTTATTCTTTGGCCTCTGTGTTTGGGTGGAGTTTGGCAATGCACACCGATGTCAAGCGATAGTGAATGGCTCTTCCTTGGTGCAGTTACCTCTGTGCAATGTTGCTTAAACCCATTGTGCTACTGAACCACACAGTAAATGTAGAATAAAGGATTATTTCATTGCATTAGAAAAGCATATTTACAATTATGAGATGCGCCTGGATTTGAATCCTATATCATCTTGGCTCCTAAACAAATGTGTCAACACATTTACTCCTGCTACCACAGAGTCAGCTAAGAAGTAGGCATGTTTCATACACTCAGTACTCAGAACTCTCATAATTTTATGAAGGAGGCTCATGTTTGCCCATTACTTAACTATGCACAAACAGGGAAAGCAGTAGAAATGTGCATCTCTCATGGACAAACACTTTACCATCAATTGCATAAACCAGCTGCTCAGTGATGCACTATTGAACGTTTACATTAGCATGTATTACTTATGTTTATTGTCCATATAGTCTTCATTCCATGATAGTACATGCAAAAACACAAAAAAGGGAAAGGCGCCTTTTAAGAAAAGAACACATATTTACACTGCAGCCATCTGTTACCTCCCCCCATGCACTGTAAACTTAGTCTTGCAATATGTGTTCACAAATATATCAAGTACACTACAGAAATCAGTAACAAGTGCTTTCTTATATACCACACACATCTTTATAATGACAACATACATTTGGATTTTCCAATAGTTATAGTAGTGTGGACAGCTGTTTGCATATAGTTTGTAAAACTGTCTCGTAAAGTATACCTGCACACTGGAAACACAACAGCAAGTACTGCATATTGTACACTCATCAATCTGGTAATATGAAAAATGTTGACAGTTGTGCATGGCTAGCTATCCATTTCGGACAGGTCTCCCAACATCTTCTCTCAAACATCCAATGCTGATGTCTTCCACTATAACTTATCCTGCAACCTTGTAAAAGTCAGGATTGTGCCATGGCACTTGAGTGAAGTACTGAGTTTTCTAGTCTGTGTAATTAGTTAGGTAAGGGTTCTAATCTCACTGCAGTCAGCTGGTGTGTGTGTGTGTGTGTGTGTGTGTGTGTGTGTGTGTGTGTGTGTGTGTGTGTGTGTGTGTGTGTGTGTGTGTGTGTGTGTGTCTTTCTAGTCAGAAGAGCATAATTGTGTATCCTACAGTCACCACTACAATCCCATGGAGTACCAATATTTTGACAGTTGGACATGCCTACACATCCATTTTATGCAGGCCTCCCAACATCTTCTCTTAAACATCCAATGATGATGTCATCCACTACAAATTGTCCTGTAGCCTTATAAAAGTCAGATTTGTGTTATGGAACGTGCGTAAAGTACTGAGTTCTCTAGTCCATGTACTTAGGTAGGGTTCTGTTCTCACTGTCATTAACTGGTGTGTGCATGTTAGTTCACTTGCATGATATTAGTGAGAACATTTTACACCAGCATGGGGACACTGCCATTACCAGCGTCACTTCACCAGACACTGCTGATGTTGTCAGGTATAAAGTGTTGTCCGACACTCTTCAAGTCAGAGTTGTGCTGTGGCACTTGTGTTAAATACAGTAGTCTCTAATAGGGGTTCTGTTCTCATTGCAGTCAACTGGTGTGAGTACGTGTGTACTTGCTTGATATCAGAGAGAGCATTTTACACCAGCATGTGGGACACTGCTATTACCATCTTCCACTCACTGGACTATGCTGATGTCATCAGCTATAGATGATTTGCAGATGTGCACCATTTCCATCAGGACAGGGTCAGAGACTGGCCTGTAGGCCAGGAAAAAGTCACCTCATCCTATATGACACATATTACAGTGACAGTTCAGTCTATCTACATACATCATAGCATTGTTTGTAGGTCATGTATTTTCTTGGTGAGAAACCCCTGTGGTCTCTCCAGCTGCTGAAGGTGTATGATGAGGTACATGCAAAAGGGAGCATTGTACTCTAATAATATTCTGATGAGGGTCAAGTACAGTGGTGTTACAACATCCTCAGACATGGATACGATGGCCTAAATTATGAGGTGCACAACATAGGCTTTCCTTATCACTGTGGTAACTTTGTGGTCAAATTTCATATTGCTATATACTTGTATTTCAAGGTTTTGCACCACTGGGTTTAAGCTTGGAGGGGTGTTGTCAGTGCTGTAATTAGCGAGGAATTCCACTTTGCAAAAGGCAAACATAATGGCACATTTTTGCATTTGTTTTAGACTGTGTGGCTTTGGTAACAATCATTTGTCTGTGCTACCCCTCCTGTAAAATGTTAGCATCATTGGTGGACTCATTCACTGCACCCAATATGCAATCATCAGCAAACTTGGTAAGCCAAAGGCCATATACTTTAGCCTGGACTTCTGAGAAATAGATTCAAACATTAAATGGATCATCACAGATCCTTGTGGTGTGCCACTAATGACAGCTCTACTAGTAGAGGTTGATTCACCAACTTTCACAGTGTGTGTGTTCTCTCGGTGAGCCAACTGACTAAACATCTAGTGACATAAGAGTTAATCTCCTGCTGGGAGAGTTTCTCAATCATACCTGAGTTGGGGATTGTGTCAAAATCCTTGACCAGATTGAGATAGGCGATATGCACTGTCTTACCTTCATCCAGACCTTTGGTGACTTTCTCAAAGAAATCTACTGTTTTTAATAGACACGATCTACCCTTAACGAAGCCAAATTGGGTTGGGTCTAGAATTTGAATGTCACCTATGTCCTTGTTGATAAGGTCCTGATAATTCTTTGCATTGCCTTGCAGATGAGACTGGTAAGACTTATAGGTCTATAGTTCCCAGGGTCTGTTGATGGCCCCCCTTTGTGTAAGGGGATTACTGCTGCTGTTTTCTATGTTGATGGAACAAAGCCAGTTCTCAGGCTATGGTTAAAGAGGACACTAATTTGGTCGACTAGGTCCTGTTTTAAGATTGCTTAGCAAGCAGCCTTGGATGTCATCTAGTACCATTGGGGAGCATGTTTTTAGCCTTGGAGAGCACAGATATGACCTGATGTCTAGAGATACTAATCAGGGGACTGATGTCAGGTATGCTTTGGGGTATAGCCGGTGGGGCCAGGGGGTTGAAGTTTGCACCATATCTGTCAGCTAGCAGGTTGGCTATTTTCTCCAGTGCAGCTTCATGTTTAGACTCCTAGCATTAAGCAGCAGAACTTTGAGTTTGCCTCCAGTGGATGTTATGTTGGAACTTTTGTTGCTTTCACATTGCCTAACAAAGGCACTATGGGGGAGGCAAGCACCTCAGATAATATCAAAGGTGCTTGCCTAACAAAGGCACTATGGGGGAGGCAAGCACCTTTGATATTATCTGACAGCCTACTGAAGAGAGGTTCAGACCATCTCTGGCAAAGCAGTGTACTTCTTGACCATGTAAACCTAGGATGAGAGGTACTGCCCCCCCGGATTGATACCAGAAACAAAACCAATTGTTGAAGTCCAACATCTGTTTTTTATATTGTGGCATCATCCTGGGTGAAGGTATAATGCTGCTTAGGGACAGGGTCATATCTGTATTGGGCACATAATTTGAGAGTTCAGTTATGTGCCTCTTCATATAGTCCAGAGAGGTACATCTCAAGTAATTCACTCCAATATGAACTATGACAGAGACATAATGGTACTTGTTGAATGATGTGAGTGACATGGCATGAGACACTTGCATGTATATTGTTGGCATATTATAGCATGTCCTGTTGTAGTAGAGCAGATCAACCATCACACAGTTCACATTCCACCACCACAATGACAATTGAAGTATGTCATAGGTGTGCAAGGGTCTTCATACCATCATTACATGATCTGTGATACACATCAACATAAACTCATATTAATACTTCCATAGTTCATAGCCTTCACCACACCAGTAACTGAGTACAATGAACCCTTCTTCATGTACCTCCTTACACATCTTCAATGGATGCTTAAGTCAAGTGTACTACCTTTGCCACAGTGAGCTCCCACACATCTTATTGGCCATACCTAGGTATTCTTTTTGTTGCATAAACATTACTGTCCAATGGTGTATAACCCCTATCAGGTGTTATACCAGATGCATGTGTCCTCTCCATTGCTCATGTCAGGATGCTTATATCACAAAGTCATCTTCTCCATTGTTATGTCACCTTGTGTGACAGTCACATAATATACATTTTCATCGGGAAGTCCATACTGTATCATTTTCATATGTGATTAGTGTTCCTGCTACAACTGTCTTTATTTACATGCCCTCATCTGCTGTGCATTAAAATGTTTCACCTGTCCTCTTTCCCTGTGTTCATTCCTATGATTTATCTGTGTGTCCCTGTTCAATACACACACTTCCCCTGACATTTTATTTTAAATGGTAGTCCATGTATGGTTAAGGATCATTTACACAACTTTTGTTCAGTATGCCTGAAATGGGATTCCACAATACTCTACACTGTATACTCTATCATGTAATGTGTTTGGACCATATATTGCTATATCATTACCCTTGGTAATTATTGTGGCATTCCACACAATAACGCAGATTTAGTTTGCCCAGGGTTAAACAGGTCTACATGTCTGCTGTTGTCCATGTTGCTTTACACTGTTGCTAGCCATGAAACATAGCTTGTTTACGTTTAAACATGATGTGCAACATGAATATGTAATTAGCACTGCTGCTCACTGTGCAAACACGTAAACTGAATCCCCAGGTCTGTCTTTTACCCTTTTACAAATATAATTCTATTTTTTTATTACCTTCCAATTTATGACTTCTCCATCGTTTATTTCAGAACCTTCTTCTATGCCCTCTTTATATTTTTTTCTCATCTAATTTTATTCTATTTCTACTACTTCTAAAATATATCCTCTTTTTTCATTTCATTCTCTTTCTTTTTTCTTTTTGCTTATTCCTATATTTGTTTTTGCAATCCACCCATAAATGTCCAATTTTATTACATTTATAACATTTAAATTCACATTTTTGCATCAAGTCTCATTTCCCAAAAATATAACATTTTCTTTTGTCACAATCACCTATTAAATGTCCTTTTCCACACACACACAAACACACACAAAAACATGTTTTGGGTTGTCCCCAGTTTTTTATGACACCGCTATCCCGCTCTTCATGCTTGGTATATGTATCATTTTTTTTCTCTTTTTATTTTTAACATAGTATTACAATCCCACCCACCAGTCCATAAACAAATTTTGTCATAAACATTTGCAATGTCCAGTACTTCTTTACACAAAGTTTTAAAAATCCTTCCGAAGTCTCTCTTTCTACCGCTGTTTGAAATTGTACATGAATTTTCTTTTTTGTTTCCCTGCTAAATGCTTTAATGACATAAATATTCCATGGATTACAGTCTTTTTTTTCATATTCTCCAAGAACATTTTCCATTGAAAAAACAGTCTCAAATATAATGTCACAAAATGTCTTTTCTTAGATCTAATGCAGATCCCAGAAGTCATAAAACAATAAACACTTCCAAGGCAATACAAAAAACTTCTCATTCTAGACATTGTGTCTGGTACTGCACTGAAACTGAAAGATAACATCCTTTTACTACGTGGTCATAAAATAATTTAAATTTTTAGGTATTTTCTGAAATTAACCTCATGTGTTCCAGTTTCCATTGTTAAAATATATGCATCTAAACAGTTACAATAATGTATATACATTTCTGTCATAATCCAATGGGGTGCACTGTGGTCACACCTCTAAGCTCAGAACTTTACAAAATATTTCTTCAGCACACGTCTGTACAAACCATCTTATATGACATACAGTTCTAATACATTTGTAACATAAGCATATGAATCATGCTGATATTTTTAAATGATATATAATTATTTACAAGATTCCAGATAGTATCTCCTTTCATGATGCATACTTCCATTTTCCATTTTCTTCTCCCTTCTTTTCTGCTACTCCCCTTCTCATTTCTTATACTTTCTCTGCATGTGTTTTCTTTTCCATCTCAACACTTTTCTTCAGGATTGTCTCTTCACTCTCCTTTTGTATTTTCTCATAATGCAACCCCAAAGGAAACATCACCTTCATATTCTGTCTCACTCTGCATCACCATTTCTTGAGGTAAATCATCTCAAACCCTCCCAACTGGAGGCTTGTAATTATATATCCATTATTTGCTGACTCATTGCCATCAAACGGATTTCTTTGAAACATCTCCTCAGACTCCTGCACATATTCTCAGCTCTCGGTGTTTGCTTTCTCCTCCCTTTCTCTCATGTCTCCATCATCTCCTTCTCTCTCCATCTGCCTCCCTGTTTCTCTGGGCTACCTGAGTGCTGGAACAGAAATAGGAAGTGCTCCTACAAAATGGATAGTACCACTCCCAACAATGACAAGTATGGGAAGTTCCCTGATGCCCTAGCCACATTTCCTGTAGTAGTATAAATACCACTTGAGGTCTCGCTGAAAAGATGCTACTAGCCTAGTGGGACTAACTTAGTCAACAAAGAAAAATAAATAAAACAATTAATACAGGGTCTAATCTAGAATCCCACATTATTCCAAAGATAATATTTAATGTTTCTTTTTCTAAAGCATATAGAAAAGGGAAAATACCCCTTATACTCCAATTTCCCCTTGTACTGGAGCTCTGTGACATCCTAGCTTGCCTGTCCCTGAATAAAGTATAGCTTTTCTTAAATGACAAATTATATGGTCTCCGTGCAACCATTTCCTTTATTAAACCTAAAGTTTATTTCCATTATCTTTCAGCTACATCTTTCCCTTCATATTTTATAACTAATATTTGTCTCTTTTCATTGTCTCTGATAAGTTGTGTCTGAACAGATGAAACAGGTAGTGGTTTCCTCTTCCCCTTTGTTATTTGTGTTACATTTAGAACCATTGGCAAAGAAAATAAGGGACTCAGAAATCCAAGGATATAATTGGTAGCATAATTAAGAAAAGCTGGCTTTATTTGCAGGCAAATATTATTTTATACCTGATAAAACCAGAAAAGGACATTTCAGTATTGTGGAAAATTCCAAGACAGTTTCAAGTCTTTTCTGGATATTAGATGAATATTAGATGAATATTAGATGAATGAATGAAGACAAAACAAAGGCTATAGCTGTAAGCTATGTACCCAGACATGATTTGGTTCGCCAATACCATATTTATGGGGATACTATAAGATGAAGGATTTTAAGAGTATGATTTAAAAAGGATTCTGTTATGGCAGCTAAGGATATGCGGGAAGAGACTAAGCAAAATGTAATATAACAACTGAGAAACTGGAAGGTCTTATTTATGGATATGGAGAGCAAGATGCAAGCAGTGCAAATGTTTTTAGTCCATTTAGTTTTAGCCACAGGTGAGGCATTTTTTTATCAGCCAAAGGAGAAGTTGTGGACAGTAATTAATGAACAGTTGAAAGATTTTATCTGTGAGGAGAAGAGGGCAGGGCCAGTGCTAGCATTTGGGGGCCCACAGTAAGTTTCAAGTTGTGACCATATTGCCATCACGCCCCCTTCCCTATCAAGCTCATGTAGCACCATTTAACGATCACTGTGTAGTGTTACTACATTCAGACTAATAAAAAGACTTGAAATGCCAAGGTACACACTGACTGGCATTTAGTACCAATGTTACATTATGGTAAGTCCCTGTACCACAGCAAGGTAGCCACTCACAGATGTACACACACACACAAACACACACACACACACACACACACACACACACACACACACACACACACACACACACACACACACACACACATTCACTGGCATTTAGTAGCAATGTTGTTACATTATGACAAGCCTCTGTACTGCATCAAGTTAGCCAGTCCTACAGAGATACACAAAGACACCCACACTGACTCCCACACACAGGACAGAGACACAAGACAGACAGACAGCTACACAGACTCTCACATACAGGACAAAGACACAACACTTGATAAAATACTGGGCTTATGAACTAATAATTATGCTAAAATAAGATTTTGCAGCAGCATGCATTGTGTGAACCCACATTTTTGATGAACAGACAAAAACTAACAAACATCTGGACATTGTGCAACATTCTCACAGCTCCTACCAACCTCCTAACCATTCAGCATAATTCCAAAGCCAAAAAATAACCACAGAACAAAGGTCTAACATCAAGGATAGATACAAAAAGTGCTATGATAAACTTTAGAAAGATATTACAATACTAGGGTTTGCATTAACATTCATTAAACTAATCAGTAAATTCTGCAGAACTCTCACAGTCCCCCCCCCCCCAAAGTCTCAGCACAATTCTAGAGGAGGTAAAAACAAAATAAAAATAAAAAAGACAAGGATGTAACATTAGGGATTTAAAGTATTGTGCTTATGAACTAATAAAGATGGTAGAATAACAGATTTTTCCAGTAGCATGCATTGCATGAATCTACATTTCTGATGAGTAACAGACCAACAATATAGGTCAAACATCTAAACATTGTACAATATTCTCACAGCCCCTACCCCTCTCCTAACCCCTTACCTTAACAATTTCAGACAACGCCAAAAAAACTGCAGAACAAAGGCTTGTAACATCAGGGATAGTTTAAAACTTTGCTATGAACAACTTCAATAGTAGAACAGGGTTTGCATTGGCATGATTAAGACATCAGTACATTCTGCAGAATTCTCACAGCCCCTATCCCCCAGTGTCTCAGTACAATAAATCTGGATGAAGTGAAATCAAAATAAAAACACAAAGATGTCACATTAAAAAACAATGTGCTTATGAGTGAACAAAGATGCTGGAATAACATATTTTGCAGTAAAATGCATTGCATAACCCCACATCTTTTAATGAAAAGAGACAAATACCTGTTACAAAAAACTGTTAGAACCACAGACCCTCACCCCCAAATCATCTTAGTACAAGAAGTCTGCACAAAAAAGTGATACAGTCCTCTCCCTAGGTTTCCTACCCCCAAAAGAAAAATAAAGTTAAAATAAACCCAGCAACTTACATTTTTTTACAGTTGATAGAAGGCTGGTACTAATGCTCTGCTTGCTTTTCCTGCACACAGACCATACCAGTTCAGCCCGTTTAAATTGCCATTAAAAGGACAGTTTTTCAGATCTGTTAGAATTTGACCTTACAAGGGTAGTTAAAAATACAGCTCCTTTGCTGGTCCCACAATCTTTCCAGGAAAACTTGAATCCTCCATCTGTCCTCACGCCATACCTGTCAACTTCATAGTGTAAAAAATCTGCCAAAAATAATGGGAGTACAAAAACTTAAAAATAGGGACACTTTTTAAATTTTGTTCATATAAACTTACAAACTTGCTAGAATTGCAGACTTTGCTTTAGCATACATTTTCTGAAGGATATGAAGTCTGAAACTTAAATGTCTGTCATTATTTAGTGACTTCAATACTCAATGATTTGTAAGAAAACCACAAATTTTATGAAGAACAAACCAAAAATATGAAGCAAAAAATCTGAATATTCTGCAAAAATCTGGACAGTTGAGATGTATGCCTCATACCAATAATCCAGAGAACCGACCCAACAGACCACCGGTTACAGCAAAGCCAATCAGGAAACTAGAACTTAATTCCCTGACTGCTGCAGCCAATCAGGTCCCTTTCTTCACTGAAGTGGACCTGAGTGAATGGAATGCAGCTTACAGGCAAGTTTTTTAAAAAAAAAAAAAACAATGAAATCACGCAACGACATTATCCTGCAGTGAGAATGTCCAGGATGCACTGAGCAAGGAGCAGAAGAGATGGAGAAATCCACGGCTGCTTCATGCGGGGGCTTCCCACAGCCATGGGTTTGGCAGATGTCTAACTCCATCAATGGACAAGGGCCAAGTGAAATAACTTGATCTTTCCAATAGAACAAGGTGGTTTAGGATTACCTGATTTGAAGGGATATTTTAGAACTACACAGTTAAGGTTTTTATACATAACACAAGTAGAAGGCTATAATTCAAAGTGGAAAGGGATGATGATAAAGCTTGAAAGAAATTCAAGAAATAGAGAGTAGGATTTTGGATGCAGATGTTTAAGGAGAATAACAGCCATACGTAATATTATATTCATGAAGTAGCAGAAAGTATTCTAAGGACTAAACCAACACAAGAGTGGAGAAAGGAGATTCTGCTGATAGAGATGACAACAATTAGGGTTATAGAGAATAGGCAAGAGGGGGCTGAAATATGCTGGAGAAAACTGACAAAGGAACCAGGGTATTGGGAGCAAATAACTAGAGATAGAATGGTAATAGAATGGGAAAAGGCCAAGGAGACACTTCGACTGCAGGGTAGACGCTGTCTTCCCTAGCAGGGATTTATACAAGAGTACATGCAAGGAGAAAGCAAAAAAGGGATCCTAAAATAAGACCAGATCTGGTAAAGGTTTTAGTTGAATTTAGAACAGAAGCACTGTTAAAAGGGATAATTAGTAGGGCATAAAAAAAACTGCATGATACCTATAGGAATTAGTCAAAGGAGGTTAGAAAAGATAGGAAAGAGAGATTGGATAAGCAATTCACTAGGAAATAGTGGGAGGGCTTATGACATTCCCAAATAGCAACAAAGTCTAGAAGATTTAGGATTTTTGCTGAAAGTATTTGCATAGGTATCTTTATACCCCAAGCAGACTCCAAAGATTTTTTTCCTCGGGTAGATAACAAATGTTGGAGATGTGATGTGGAAAAAAGAGGAGACTGATAACACATGTTTTGGGAGTGTAATGATTTGGCAGACTTTAAAAAAAGTCCCTACTGAGTACTCTGCCAGAAATATTGGGTGAGCAAATGGGTGTGACTAAGGAAATTATTTTTTTGAGCTGAGATACAGGATCTGAATTGCCTAGAATAAGGCCTTGTTAAGTTTAATTCTAGTGACTGCCAAAAAGCAATTACTAGAAAATAGAAGTCAAAGTCTAAACCAACTGCATTTGAAGTAATGAATATTGTAACAGAGAGAAAATAACTGGAAGTGGGATATTTAGAAAAGGTTAAGAGTGAATTACATCGAAAAACATGGAAACTGTGGGAACTATACATGCAAAATAATGTTTTGTAAAAACAGTGAGATTTAAGAGAAGGCAGGAACTGAGCAATTTATGTAATGTTGGATTGATGATAATTATATAGAAGAATATATGTGATTATAATGTTTGTAACTCTGAACATGTTAACGTGATTTGTTTTCTTTTATATAAATGTATGTTTGCCTATGTCTTAATTTAATAAAGGTGTTAAAATATATATAGTCGTCTTTTCTTGCAAGATATATATCACCTATCCATACTATTTTTAGTATTGTGTCTTCGCTACCTTTGCCTATGGCCACATTTAATTCCTTCACATTAGCATATCATTTGCTTTTTTTTCTTTGCTCAAAGCTGAGCCAACACTTTCTTATAATTTTATTAATTCTTTCATTATCACCTTTACCACAGCTTAGACTTTATCACAATCCCTAAACCATTGGCATGGCTCAGGAACATTAGTAACATGCCTCTCCTTAATACACTAGTCCTGTTACCTTTTCCATTCTCATTGCTTTCCTTATTAGAACAACAAAAACTAAACAGAACAATACTGCCCTTATTGGGCAGCCCTGTTTGATGCCTGTTTCACTTTAATTTCATTCCCTTTCCATCAGTTAGCTAATTCTTTTACCCATGACCTCTCATATACATCTCTTAAGACCCCATCACTTTCTTTGGGATTCCATACTGTTCTAATCTGTCCCATATTTAACAATTCCTAATGTTATCATATGTGTAACTATTCTTCCTTCTGTGTTCCTGTAATAATGCCTTCCACTTACTCTATCTAGTCCATTTTCTACTGTGTCTTTAATAAGTACCTCAAGCCTCTTCCGATATATTGTTAGCATTATTTTATAATCAGCATTACATAAAATAGCTGGTCTCCCAATTGATTATTTCTACCTTTTCTCCCCTTTTCCTTAACATTTTTATGGCACCAAGCATACCCCTCATTCCATATTCCCTTTTCAGTCCATTTGTTTATAGTTTTAAGAGGCAATCTTTTTCCTATTTCTCTATATATTTTTTTGGCAGAATGTGTATCCTTTTCCATCTATTGCTAGTACCCTGCCTTTAATACCTTTACCTATGGTCATATCCACTTCCTTCATGTTAGCATAATTTTCTAATGCATTGCTTATTTTTACCACTCTCCATACATTTCCTTCTTTTTATCTTGCTCTTTATGTTTTTTTTTTTCATAGACTTGTCTACTATTTCTTAAATTCCTTTCTTATTCCTTAAAAGCTTAACAACACCTCTTTTATTATGGTCATTATATTTTTATTATATTTAATAAGTACCGTATACAAGGGTTTACTTTAGCTCTCTATCCTTTCACTAATTATTTTATCTTGAAAACAAGCCTTTCTCTCTTAGCATAGCCATCTTGTCCTTTTATGAATCTAACTGTCCCCTTCAGCAACTACCTTGTTGTACTTCATAGATTTTTGTCTGTCAGGCTGTTTTCTAAAGTCATGCCAATACGTCTCAATTTCCTCAGTAAAGTTCTTTATATCTGTTTGTATAATGTATCCACCACTCGTTCCATGCACTACAAAATAACATCATTTCATTGTGGTATTTAAACAATTTTGCTCTTTCTTTTCTTGTCACTTTAAATTGTGCAGCCATACCTGTTAAGCTTTTGAAATTCTTTCCTATCTTAATTATGTGATTCTCTTCTCCAAATTTTGACGTTATTGAAGTGTGATCTAAAAAGATACTATTACATTTCTGCTACTTACCCCTCTTAAAGTCCTTGAAAGTTAAACAAAATCAACTTCTGTCTTTATTTCTGTTCTTCTGTAAAAATACACCTTTTCCCTACCTAATGTATGTATCACTGTCCCTCCAACATGTCAGATTTATGTTGTAGATGAGGTTTAAGTTCCTAGATCAGGTAATTCTGATTAATGTTTTTTTTTGGATGAGCAATAGGTCCATCAGAGCAGGATCAGAGGATGCTTTGTAGGTCAGGCATAGCTCACCTCTCAGCAGTCTAGAGGAGACCAAGTACATGGATATATCTTTGGGATTATCCACATAGGATATGTTGTTTACACCCTGTAGCCTTTCTGTGAGGAATATGCCTGATCAGCTACATACCAAAGGGGACATTGTATTCAATGACTTGTCTGATGAGGGCTGAGTGCCAGACACAGTGGAACAATTACATCTTTGGACTTAGATGCCATATCCTTGCTATAAGCTGTGCAACACAGAAGGGTTTCCTTACTGCCATAGATATGTGATTGTCAAAGGCCAGCTGACTACATGCATTCCCAAATCCCTGACCAAAAGATCTACTCTTAGGTGTGTATTATTATTAATGTGATACTTTCCAAGGGTAGCAATCGGATGCTATTAGGCATTTATTGACAATGAGATTTAAACCATGGCTCTGGCACCAGCTATTAGTGTGTAGCAGGTCTTCTTTGAGGGTATTTGTGTCTTTAACGGATTCTATAACTGCACCTAGTTTGCAGTCGTCCTTAAACTTGGTCAGCTAGAGGCCCTTGACATTGACCCTGACTTAAGAGAAGTAGATGCCAGAAAGAACCTGCCCCAGCACCAAGCTTTGAGAGACTCCACTAGTGCCAGGCCTCCTTGTGGAAGTAGACTTCCCTATCCTAGCTTCTATGGCCCAACTTGTGAGCCATCTGTCTCTCCAGCTGAAGACATAGCGGTTAATACCCAATTTTGTGAGTTTGTCTACAAAGCCTGAGTGAGATACCCACATTAAGGTATGCAGTATGTACTGTTTTGTCCTCATCCTTTGCTTTGTGGACCTTTTTGAAGAAGTAGGTATGACCTCCTCCTGACAAAACCAAGTTTGGTTGGATCCAGATCTAAAGGTTTGCTATGTCAATGTTTATCATTTACATGATAAGTCTTTCCATGGCTTTCCATATGATACTAGTCAGATGTATGGGTCTGTAGTTACCCAGGCCCAAAGATGGTCCACCCTTGTGCAGAGGGATGTCAGGTATAGTCTTCCACTTGCTTGGCACAAAGGCTATCTGGAGGCTACAGTTAAATAGTCATTCTAGTGGTCCTGCTTGGTCATGTTTCATGCTATTAAAGAGGCATCCGGGGAAATTATCAGGGCCCATTGATGCAGTGTTCTTGGCCTCTGAGAATGCATGAAAGGCCTATTTCCTTGCAATAGTTTGAGGAGTTGTGGTTGATGGTATTTCTTGATTTGTGTCTGGGAGAAAGGTTGGGGTAAAACTGGAGCTACATTTCTTGGCCAGTAGATTTGCTATAACTTCTGTCTCAGTATAGGTGTATTGCCTTTGAGGTTGCAGACATAGCTGACAAATGCCTTGTGATTGTTCATGTCCTTCACCTGAAATGCTATTTTACCTCAAATATGGCTTTGGTAGACTTGATTAGCTCCCTGGGTTGCTTGTTTAGATGAATGAGGGAGTTTTTACTTTGCTTGGTATTGTATACCTTTATTTTTGCAATGATTTACTTCCTTTTGTTATACAAACTTTTGATGTTGAGATTCCACCAACATGGCTTGTTTTATGAGTTTGCTCTGTACTCTGTGCAGCCATTAACATGATTGTACATGGTTTCTGTGAACAATTCTGCATATGCAGTGGTAGTTTTCCATTATTTACTTACAAAGTTTTGCATCTGTTCCTATTTTTTTTCTTTTAATTGCTCTTAAATCACAACTAAAATGACCTAAAATTACTTTAAATTAATTCCAAAAAATACTTTATATTTTCAAATAGCATCGCCTTTTTTCTTGCCAATTGTATATACACATAAAATATGATTCTTACAACTTTATTTCTCAATCTGTAGTCCACTGTCAATAATCAGATTGGTTCTTCATTATAACATCTAAACATATCAATTCATACTAAGAAAATAAATCCCTGAACTCCTGCCCATTCCCCATCGTACACACAGTTTTCAGTTGAAACCATTCCTTTTACATTTCCTTAACATTTTAGATGTCTATCAAATATTTATTTGTGGGTTTTTACACCATTCCAGCAAGTAAATATTCTCCCTTTATTCTCTATACTATTACAATTTAAAGATGTTACTAAAATATCTCTTTCCGTGTTTTGAATCTTGCTGACCTGTTAATTTCTTCTCCTCTTCCTGTGTCTAACATGGCCTCTTATTTAAATTTGACCTTCAGTAGTTTCCCCTTCTTCACTTTCATTTTGCAGTGACTGGAGCATGTTTTCCTGTACAATTTTTTTAAGATTTTTACATGCCCTCCATTAAGTTGCTTTCTTCACCTTCCATTTCTTCTTTCTCAGCTACCCTTTTTTCCTCTTACCTTTCTTCATTTATTTTCAGATTGTATTCTCATTAATATCTATATTCACTATTAAATTATTTTTAAACTGTGACTTTCTATCATCATTTTGTCCCCTTACACACAGTACATATACCAGTGCCCCTCTTTACCATGCCTACATGACTGAACATTCCCCCTTACTATATCTATGTTCACAATCTATGGTAAGTTTTTTAATCTTTCCATCGATTTCCTTCATAATCACTCACATCTCCCAAGCCTTACTCCAAAGTTCCCTTTCATCATAAACTATTTTTACAAAGTAAATGTCTTTAAATAAATTGGAAAAATGTTTAACAATGTCCTGCTCAGAAACAGTAATTGTTTTAATTGCAACAATAGTCTTTCTTTCAGTGTCTCTAAAAGGTGCAATGCATACAAATTTAAAGGATTAAATGTTCTTTTTTTTCTTCCACCTTAAGCATAACTCTGTGGAATATCTCAAATCTTTCAAAAGCTAACTAACAAAAAAAATCTCCTTCCACATATGTTTAAGGGAATGATCAGAAGATTCTGCAAAATTCAAGGGCTCTTCCACTCTGTCCCAGATATCATACTGGTTAATTATACTATCCCTTTTTGAAGAAATCCTCACAGTTGGGCATTTTACTTCAACCATCACTCTTTCTAAATGTTTTTCTCTGTCTTTCAGTACTGCTACATAGCTTTATTTCTTCATTTCCTGAATGCCTGAAATGAGCTAAACTGTCTCTCTCTTGCAGCTTCCTCCAGGATTTCATTCTGTATACTTTCCTCTGCTAGCAATTGGTAATATTGCATCCTTGCATCCTGTTTCTTCTTCCTATGTATGTTTTCCACTGCCTCTGCCAACAAAAGCACACTTGTCTCACTTGGCTCCTTTTCTGCCATCATCTCCTTTAGAAATTGTGTATTAAGTCCACCATCTGATATCAACACCAACTATATCTAAAGACTACATACATTCCATAAGTCTCATCTCACACCTCACTTTTGTGATGATCACTGTCCTCCAAAGCTTGTTCCTTTTCCTACATCCTCTTACAGGTAGGAACTCTACAGCCCCCTCTACTGAAACAGGAGTGGTGGTTCTCCAGTGCCCTGGCCAAATTTCCCCTAGTCAGTAAAAACACCACCTTAGGTGTCACCTAAAAAGAAGTTGATTTCTTACATAATATTGCTAGCAAGGAGTAAAGAATGTCAGAAGCAGGTATTTTCTTAACATAATGCTTCAATAAGAATTAACCACTAAATAGCCAATATATGGCAAACCAATCATACCACACAAATACAAGTGTACTTTATTAAATCTGTATTCAGCAAAAGGTGAAAAAGGTCATTTTGTTGTTTTATATACCTGTGTTTTACTTATATTATTGTCAGCTATTTTACTTATACAAATCTCACTGCTATCAAAATCAGGCAAAAGTAAAAGTTCTGTGCAGGATCAAACACATCTAACATCGTCCACCCTCTTTAATGGGAAAATCTTCTTGGTCAGTTAGAATTTTGCACAGCTTTTTGTAAAACCCTGTCTTAAGGGATGATTGCACACCTGTTCTTAGGCATGTCATCATGTAACACGCGAGTTACATAAGCATGCGTATCTTGTGTCAGCCAGTTTTTCTTACATCTTGCACACCTGTAGTCTCATTCTCTGCTATTATCAGTAGTCTTACATTTAAATAAAAATACTCACTAAACAGAAAAAAGCCAAAAGACACTGAGTCTTCCAAAAGATTTCATTAGACTAGTCATTTCAACTCAACCAATAAATGTACTCCAGACACAAAACCATTACCTATTAATTAACAAATACGTAAAATAATCAGTTTGATTTTAGAAAGTCAAGATAGAATGAGTTAAAGGGAACTGGAAATGAGTCAATGCCTACATCTTTCAAATTTAAAAGCACTTTTAAAATTAAAATGTTTATTAAACGGGAGGGGGGGGGCACTGAGACATTCTATAACTTGCCATGTGTATTTTTTAAAAATCTAAAATGTCTTCCCAGTTCTCCCCTAGTATCTATTTCAATATATTCTATAACAAGAAATGGGAACCTTTCAAAATTTCGACAGACTGAACAATATCCATTCAGGACATTGTCATTCGTACATCTGGCCATAACATTGTTGTGCTTATAAATCCTTGTGCACAACTTCTTATTATACAACAACCCCCCATTAATATTCAAAAACGTGCACGCTGATTGGTCAGCATGCACGTTATAAATCAGTTATAGTAATGGAAAAAAGGTCCGGTCGCCCAGACTTTTTCCATTATTATAACTCTTTTTTTAAGCAACGGAGAACGCAAGATCTCCGTTGCTTCATACTGTCTCGCTATGTTAAACGAGTTTAACATAGCGAGACAGCTTTAAAAAAGGCAACGGAGATTCTCTGTTGCTTTTTTTAAAGCTGTCTCGCTATGTCAAACTCCTTTAACATAGCGAGACAGTTTGTAAAAAGCAACGGAGATCTTGCTTTCTCCGTTGCTTTTTTCAAAACTGTCTCGCTATGTTAAATGAGTTTAACATAGCGAGACAGCTTTAAAAAAGCAACGGAGATTCTCATTTGCTTTTTTTAAAGCTGTCTCACTATGTTAAAGCCATTTAACATAGCGAGACAGTTTGTAAAAAACAACTGAGATCTTGCTTTCTCCGTTGCTTTTTTCAAAACTGTCTCGCTATGTTAAATGGGTTTAACATAGCGAGACAGCTTTAAAAAAGCAACAGTGATTCTCCGTTGCTTTTTTAAAGCTGTCTCGCTATGTTAAACCCATTTAACATAGCGAAACAGTTTATAAAAAGCAATGGAGATCTTGCTTTCTCCGTTGCTTTTGCCCACAGCTCTGATGTACTGCATAGGCATACGCATGCGCAGTACATCAGAACTGCCGCAGAATACCAGACAGCTGCGGAAGGGCAGCAAGGAGGCATTATACAATGCCATTATTTAAGAAAAGTAGTTATTTTTTTTCTTAAATAATGTCATTGTATAATAGCAATAACCCACTTCTGGGTGTGGGTAATGATGGATTTACCCATGGTTGGCTTTGTTTGGCCACTCGGGCTTCGCCCTCGTGACCAAACCACACCAACCGTGGGTAAATCCGGCATTACCCACACCCAGGCATGGGTTATTGCTATAATAGTGCATCCCACATAAAATAAATCACAAGTAGAGTAAGCAGCAGCATATATTACATAAACTGAAGAACAATTAAATAATTAAAGTGTTTGGATGCTGCATGCATGGCTTTTCCCTATATAACACAATAAAAGAGGTACCTTTGGCAGTAAACATACTTTGCCTACTGGATTTACAGCTACAGGTGCCTTTTACTTTACTAGTCTCTGATTCTTGTCAATTTTCCAAAATACGTTTGAAGTCCTGCCCTCTTTTAATAATGAATGTTGTTCTATCTCTTAAAATATCATTGAATTCAGATTAAGCTATTAATATTCTCCAGTTGTCAACTACCCCATCCTTAATAGCCCATCCGTCCAAGGAACAGGTGAAACGATACCTAGGCTCCATTTTGTATCGGGTCCCCATCAAATGATAGAAAACTAATTTGATGGAAAATCATTTGGCTGAAACCAAAACATAGAAAGCTCAAAACCCTGAAAACCCATTTGACTGAAACTCAAAACACTGAAAATGCTATATGCCTTTTTCCCCATGGTAGTGCAATCCTGGAGTTAATATATATAGTTAGGGGGGGTGGGGGGCACAGCCCCCCACAATGGGGGGTGTGGGGGTGTAGCCCTCCACATACTTCATCCATTTTAAACCCTACACATGGATACTTATAACTACAATGAATAACTGTTTGGTGAAAACAATATTTACATAAACTATGTGGGGGGCTGCACCCCCTACACACCCCCCTAACTATATATACTAATTCCTGGATCCCACTACCGTGGGGAAAAGGGTATATAGCATTTTTAGTGTTTTGAGTTTCAGTCAAATGGGTTTTCAGTGTTTTGAGCTTTCTATCTTATGGTGTCAGTGAAATGAGTTTCTATCACATGAGCTTACTATCATTTGATAGGGACCCTTTATATCAGCCCCCACTTCATAAGTCTGTGGTCTTCATATCATAAGTAAAATATCTACCTCATCCAGAAAATTTGAATCAGTGGTGGTAAAATGACTTGCCCTGCCGGCTGTCCCTTATTTATCTTCACTTAGAATGTTAGGGTGCATGATGTCATATGCTAACTATGAATTGCTGGCTATTTTTCCCTAGCTTACGCATACAGTAATCTTATCATTTTCTATGTCCTTTGAAATCAAAATATCCAGAAATAAAGCAATGGCTTTATTAAAAATTAAACTATGCCTTAGAAGTGAACTCCATACCTCCATTTGAGAAAGCAAT